>NW_026526721.1:95358404-95563404 GCF_024362965.1 Panthera pardus | reverse complement strand
GAAGCTACACGCCGCAGCAGGATGCCTGTCGGATAGACAATTAAAGTGGCCCAGGAATGACATATCCCCTCTTGCCAACATAATTAAGGTGTATTATTTGTCAGGGAGGTCAACGGTGAACAAATGTCCTAGCAAACTGAGAATGAAAGACAGGGAAGGAGCAGATAATGAAATTCAGGGATGACAAATGACTCGGAGCCTGACACTGTGGCATCTGACAAAGAGAGACATCCAATGACTCTGAAACTTTTCCTCATGCTCTGGAAGGCACTTGGATTGGGGTTTTTTTCTTCCATAAAGGATCGTATGTGTATCATTAATGTCATTCGGTTTCCTTACAGAAGAGTGTACTATTGACAGTTGCAGGGATGATATAGTCAAGGCAGAATTCAACATGCAATACGGTGTTTGCAACGCCTACTCACGTCAGCGCTCCTTTTGGTAGATATTTTGTCCTATTGCCCTGGTTTCACAGCCACCTACAATAGCTGGTCTGTCTATACTTCTTCCATTATTTGTTAATGGCCAATTATGCAGATGAAAGGTTCCAGAGTGACCAAATAGTTGAATCTCATCTATAGGCATGCCTTTGGCCTCAGCCAAACGTCCTCCACAACTCAACGTATGTACACTTCACAAGCAAAGCCATGATTGAGTCATGTCCAGACAAAAATCTCACAAATTCCCATATTTCAGTTGTTCCCAGATTCCCAAGTCTTAACCACCCATGGGAATGACACTTGATGACTGCCACTTCTCTGTGGTTGTGTTTCTTGAGTTATGTTCTGTGATAGACTTGAGTACTGTAGCATAAGTTACTGTACAAGAGAAAGGGTGTTGGCTCTTGGGGTGAGCCAGCTTCCTTTTTTGAACAGACACTTGCTGGGACATTACTCTGTATACCACCCATATGTGTTGCCTCAGGCCCATGGTACTACACTGGGACATTTTACAATCTGGACAGCACAAACTAACCATACACAGCCAACAGTTTCATGACCTTGAGCAAAATGGGACTCACCAATCCAATAATTCTACAATAATGTAGTTACCAATTCGTTTCTGCATCTGGTATCATTTACTCAACAAATATTTGTTGATCACCTAGTATGTCCCAGGCTCAGAGCTGAATGTGGGGGACAGTTATGACCAAGACAAACATAGTACCTGTCCTCACTGATGTTTTAGCCAGAGGGAAAGACAGACATTAGCCACTACCTACCAAGATAATTAATTATAGTTGAGGTAACTAGCGGGATGGATGTTGGAAAGACAAAGGTCTTTTTCACGTTGATGCACCTTCCAGTCAAAGTGGGGTCATCCCTTTAAATATTTGGTATGAAAAAGCATACTGGTGTTTTTATGCAGGTTGCCAAAGACTAACACACTGAATGTGAAGAATTCAAATCAAATTATGTGGTTTTTTTTTCAGGTAAGCAAGTACCTCCCCCTCCTTTTATTTTATTTTTATTTTATTTTATTATTTTATTTTATTTTATATTTTATTTTATTTTTTAATGTTTACTTATTTTTGAGAGGGAGAGAGTAAGTAGGGGAGGGGCAGACAGAGGGTCAGAGGATCTGAAGCAGGCTAAATGCTGACAGCAGAGAGCCCAATGTGGGGCTTGAACCCATGTCATGACCTGAGCCAAAGTCAGATGCTTAACTGAGCCACCCAGGCACCCCCCTCTCCTTTTATTTTAAATAAAAGGGTTCCTCTGCCATATACCCTGTTCCATAAATATCTTCCATCCTAACCTCCACCAAACTATTGATCTTTACTCTCTAAATTGCCTTCAACATGGAAATCTCAATTCTTTGAGAATATTGGAATTCTTCTCAGTATAAGGGAAGATCCTTTATCTGTAAGAAGATGCTCCAGATATATACACAGCTAGCTTGCTGGCCCCTCTTTCTTATCTGCTCTCAGTCCACTCATCACCCCCCTACCTTCACCTCACTGCTGCCACTCCTCTCCATTCCCTTCCCACTCCCTTCCCCATCTTTTCAGTCACTTTGCCCATACCCCTGAGGCTTTATATAAGTAAGCTAGCCTTTTATAGACATCACCGGCCATTTCCCTTCCACCAATCACAGTAGAGGAGCCTGCAGTGTTTCTCTGCTATGCTTGTCTCTGCTGGTTAGTGATAGGGCTACTGTGCACCAAAAGAGTGGATGGTTCTTGTTCTTCAAAAAGGAGAAGCGAAGGAAAATGAGCTATTTCTGCAATGCACGCAGAAGCCTATACTTGCCAGGAGACTGCTTTTTGGAAAATGAAGGGGTATATTTATGTATGCATTTTTACTATTACCACCTACAAAATGTCAATTACCAATACCTTGAAGGACTACATCTTTCTTGGTATTTCTGATTTCATTTGCAGGGGCAGAGGGGTGTCATTTGTTATTTGGTGGTTTGTGTTTGTGTTTGTGTTTTGCTGTCTTCATTAACAACTCATGGTACAACTCCTTAAGAGACTTTTCTGTACCTCACAATTTAACAGAAAAACAAACACATTTCTGTTATAACCAGCAAAAACAATTAAACTGTATGAAAATATGTAAATCCCCCCCAAAAAGTCATTTCCCTAGGACGACAGGAAACATCAGTTAAAAAAACAAGTTGAGAACTTAAAGCTAAACACAAATTTACTAATGTGTTAATTGTTCATGAGCATTAGCCAGTTCATGACTTTCAGCCATATATCATCATGTTATGTTATACTGAATATTATAAACAATTCTGAAATAATGTTGAGAGTAGCTACTTAAAAAACCCTTGGGGCGCCTGGGTGGCGCAGTCGGTTAAGCGTCCGACTTCAGCCAGGTCACGATCTCGCGGTCCGTGAGTTCGAGCCCCGCGTCAGGCTCTGGGCTGATGGCTCGGAGCCTGGAGCCTGTTTCCGATTCTGTGTCTCCCTCTCTCTCTGCCCCTCCCCCGTTCATGCTCTGTCTCTCTCTGTCCAAAAATAAATAAAAAAAAAAGTTGAAAAAAAAAAAATTTAAAAAAAAACAACAACCCTGAAAACTATTCACAATGTCTAGAATATAATGTCTATTCCAAACGCGTAATGATAATTATGTCCTATTATCCCAATGGCAAATTAATTTATGTATAATATTATATTTTATAAAGATATTATATAAATTCTATAGTATATAGCATATTATATAATTAATTTATATATATTTATATACATTTATTATATACATATACATACATATATTATATACATTTATATATATGTGTGTGTGTGTGTGTGTGTGTGTGTGTGTGTGTGTATATATATATATATATGTATCCTCAACACCTTTCACTAGCTCTTTGGACATTTCCCTAAGTAGGACAATCTCTTATCTCTATTAAATAAGAGAGCATGAATATTGCTGCAATGAATAATGCATTGCAACACGTAAGCTTAAATCTAAATTTATATGGAGAAAACTAAGTACAAGTCAATCACTCTACTATCATATCTCAAATTTCTACCTCAACTGTGAAAGCGTGACTGTTTTTGTTTGTTTGTTCTTTAAGTAGTTGTTTTTTTGGAGGGAAGGAAAAATTTAAAGTATAATTCTTGAAATCGTGTTCTGAATGGGGAATTTATAAAAAAATATATGCTCTTTCTCTCTCTCACACACACATACTCTCTCTCTAGAAATTCAGCCTTAATACTCCATACATACATGTCAAGTGCTTCATTACACTTCTAGTAACTGTAAAGTAAAAGTTTCTCTTACCTCCACAAATATTTTATCCCAAAAGAGAAAAAAACAACACAAAAAACAAGCCTAATAAACAAAGGATCCAAATCTCATAGCCTGTACTTCTCTCAGTGGTATGGGCTGCTCACAAAGGAAGCTCTCATGAAGAAACTAAGATGCACTGGGGGGTTTTACTCACCAGTGTCATTCACCACCAGGAGGACAGTGCAAAACTATCTCGTAGGAGAGTTTAACCTATCTGCTAACAAGAGGAAGTCATTCATCGAGAAGTCAGTACTGGTTGTCTCCTTGGCAGTTCATATTACTAAACAAGCATTGGCTGAACTGAAAAAAGGAATTCACATAAACCCACTCTGAGAAGACTCTTCTTATTTCTGGTGAATAGCACTGTGATACTTTACATGTTTTAGCTCTTCATATCCGAAACATTTAAATTGATAGGCCTTTTAAATCTATGACCATGAACTAAGGACTTGCCAATATTTCTAATGGAAGTCTCCAAAAGTACATAACAATACATATATCGACTTCTTGCTTCAATAAGTATCAAGATTAATTGTCTCTGTAAAAGTAAGTAAATATTGACAGAGGTTTCACTCTGGTCCATATTTTCCACTCAGGTCAATAAATCTTGGTATTCACCCCAACTGAGTCAATATCAAATGATTATTAATTCATGGCATATTCGACTAGGAGCCAAAACTACAACTTAACATATAGAAATGTAGTCCTGCAGACCAATTTATGCTCCAAATAAATACATGGAGTGAAAAAGCACTGAATTGTTTCATACACTTAATGGAAAAAACCTACAGTCACAAGAAATATGAAAGAATCTGTTGTTATTCTATTATTTTTGGATTTGCCTAAGACACAATTTAAAAAAAAAACTCATTTTGCTTTGCTTATAAATCCCATTCCTGTTTGTAGTTACTGGTGAGTTTGTATGTAGATCAATGTTTACATGAGAAAAAAAAAAGGAAGAGAGAAGGGAAAGGAAAGAAAAATTTAAAAAGAAGAAACAAAAGAAGAGAGAAGGTAGAAAGAAAGAAGAAATAGAGTTGAAAGAACCAAAGAAGAACTTGGTGAGAAGAATTGGGAGAGACACAAAAACTAAACTAAACTAAACTAAACTAAACTAAAATAAAATAAAATAAAATGGTAAGGAGAAGAAGGTAATAGAATCAGAGAGAAACAAAATTAAAATATCACCACTGATTAGCTGTGTATTTTTGTAAATTTCAGTAAGAAGATATTTATTTCTTTCCAATATTGCCTTCCATTTAAAAAGATACTTCTGCCCAAATTCTAATGAATTAAACATCATAAATATTCTAGCTTTTCATTCACGATCTAAAATGCAAAGAGCTATTAACTTATATAAATAACTCAAAGAAAATTTAGAGCAAATATTTTTTACGCAGTAAATTTAGGACAAGTTCATTAAAGTTTTTAGGGATTGAGTCATCTCAGGTAATTCTGGGAAGAATAATTAAATATTACTAAGAGGTGGATGGTTCGTATGAAATTATGTCACTCTTTACTTTCTATGAAGGCACACCAACATTTGAAGACAGGCTGTTTAAAAGAACAGGTTCATTAACACTAGACATTGACAAGCCTATCAAAAGAGTTACTGATCTTTACAGTATTCAAGCCCACATATATTCACAGTAAAGCAAGCATCAAGACTGAACACATTAGCTATTTGATATTACCCAGGGAGGGCTTTACCCATTAGCTGGGCTTTGAGTCCACATTCCTGACGCACTGCATTTCTGCTCCTCATTGCTGCTCTTTCAAGTCAAAACAAGGTTAAAAACATCTGTCTTTGCCTTTCAAAATGTGCTATTAGCCAGAACTTTCTGATTAGTGTCTATATTAACTGAGTACTGTACATTCAATAAAATATTTTTAAATGCAAATTTATCTTAAACATTACACAGTTTCTAAGACTTCTAAGCCATTCATTAGCTTAAATTTACCAACCAAAAAAAGTGATGATAACTTAGAGGAACGGGTTACAATGAAACACCTCCAGATATCGGAGACACTCCTTCAAATCTCTAGAAGGGTTTTGGAGGTGAAAGCAAAATGGAGAGCATCTCATCCAACATCTTTACATTATAAAGAGGGAAACCAAAGTAAAAAAGAAAATACACAGCTAATTAGTAGCAGAAGCAAAATGAGAATCCAGTTCTATTTTACTAAAGATGTACTGTTATCAGATCTACTCCCTTTACTTCTCAAAATGTTCCAAAAAGCAATTCGACAGTTAGCTATACAATATTACAAATATACAGTATTTCACTAATATCCCCCAACATAGGTGACTTTGAAACATGTAAGATTTTCAACAGAAGCATAAGTTAAGTCTTTCTCCAAAGAATATATATATATATATATATATATATATATATATATATATATACTGTCCCAGAGATCCTACTAAGTTTAATGTAATTTTAGGCATGGAAAGAGGAAGAGCCTAGGAATACAAAATGATAAATTCTCCCTTTGTGCTTTTTAATGATTCTTTAAAAGCAAAAAATAAATAAAGAACAACAACAACAAAAATGATACTGAGCTGAAGCTTGAAAGCAGATGCCTAACTTGAGTCTTAAATAATAATAAAAGTTAGTCAAGGAAAGGAGGTAGTTAATGATAAAGCAGAATAGGCAATAGCACTAAAACAAGAGAGCTCGTGATATATTCCAGAAATGACCAGTTCCTCAACTTAAACACAAAGTATCTTTGAGAAAAAAAGTGAGAGTAGAGGTCAGAAAAGACAAAGCAAGACTGAATCTTTCCAAGTGGTTGGAGTTTATTCTGCAGCTTTATGGTAAGCCACTCAAGGATTAATATGATCAAAATCTCCTTCAAGAATGATCATTTGACATCAGTGCTGACGGTATGTAGAAGAAAATGACCCTGGATACATAAAAATCTGTAGAAAACATTTTTTGATCATCTAAGAGGGAAAAGAGAATGCCTGGATAACTAACAGATTTGGGTTATAAAGACAGAAAAAAGCTATCTCCTGGGACTTTGGCTTGGAAATAGAGAATGAAGAATAGGATTATAAAGTCAAATACGAATTCAGTCTGGAATTCCCATGCTGTAGAAACAAATGTAAAACTGCTTGAAGCAACATAACTTAAACGTAGTCTTTACAAGATACCCTCTGATAGAATCTTATGAAGATGAGCTCATTGCCCCAAATTACAAAACATACAATGAAATATTCCTTCAAGGGAGAGAAAAAGCAGACACAGGGACTCCAGGATTAAATATAAGCCTGTAGAATAATCTGATAGAGACTGTAAAATAAATTTCCTTACTACTACTAATAATAATTAATAATAATAATTAAAATGTAAAATAAGAATCTAAAACCAAAAGAAAAAAAAAACATGATTTTTTAATGACAGATTTTTTTTTGAGAGAGAGAGAAAGCACAAGCAGGGGAGAGGGGCAGAGGAAGAGAGAGAAAGAATCTTACGCAGACTCTACACTCAGCACGGAGCCCAACGTGGGGCTTGATCCCATGACACTGGGATCATGACCTGAGCCGAAATCAAAAGTCAGATGCTCAACTGATTGAACCATCAAGGCATCCCAATGACAAATTTTTTAAAGAAACAATTTCTTGAGTTTGAAAATCTAGTGACTGTAAGAAAACATCAATAAACCACCTAAATTGAAGAGAAGAGAATGGAACACAATGCAATATAGACCTCAAAAACTCCCCTGAATAAGCCAAAAAGAAAAATAGCAAAGAAAAGTTAAGAGATATCAAGGACAGGAGAAAATCATCCAACATATGACTAGGACTTCCAAAATGGGTTAAAAGATATTTGAAGAGATAATGGCTAAACATTTTTCTGAAGTAATAAAAGACAGGACTTGTCAGATTCAAGAATCACCAGGAGACCCACGTAGGAAAAATCAAAATAATTCCACATCTAGATACATTATAGTAAAACTATGGAACACCAAAGACAAAGAGAAGTAATTAGAGAGAAAGTCACAAAGCAGGTTAATACAGAGAAACTACAATAACAGAAGGCAAGATCCTCAACCCCAGCAGAAGCATAAAAAAAATGGAATAATATAGTCAGTGTGCTGACAGGAAATAACTGTCAACCTTGAACTGTGAAAAACTACTATTTAAAAATGGAAAGAAAATGAAGACATTTTCAGTCAGACAAAGGCAAAGAGAGTTTACTACTCACAAAACATTGTTAAAAAAAAATACCAAAGAACATACTTAAAAAAAAAAAGTCATGCTGAACCCAGAAAGAAGGAATAGGATCTAAGAAGCAACAGTGAAAAAATAAATTGGCAAATAACATGTATCAGTCTAAATCATCACTAATTGCATCAATAACAATGACTTGTTCAGAGGTCATAAGATGGCCCCAAAAACTCAGGCAGCAATTAACTTGTAAACTGTGGGGCAAGGAGGACAATCTGAGTTACCATGTTCTGCAGCACTCACACCTTTCAGAAAGAGGGTCAATATTGTTTAATGTGAGACTTTGTTAAATATGCACATTTAAAAGTGCCTATTTAAAAAAATGCAAATAGAATATAGTAGAGGAAAGAAGAAAGAATAAAGAAAACTCAATTCTATAGGGAGCAAGAAAGAAGAAAAAAGTAGAGGAAAGAAAGAAAAAGAAAGACGAGAAGGACAGAAAAAAAGAAGGAAGGAAGGAAGGAAGGAAGGAAGGAAGGAAGGAAGGAAGGAAGGAAGAGAGAGAGGCAGCGGGGAGGGAGGGAAAGAAGGGAAGGAGGAAGGGAGAAAGGAGCCAAAAGCAAAGCAACTTTACAACAGAAAATAAAATGAAAGAAATAAATCCAAACAGATCCCTAATCACGATAGGTATATATGGACTAGAAAAAGAAAAAGGACAGATTTTATTTAAGAAACAAAATCCAACTGTATGTTGCTTAAGAGAGATACATGCAAAAAGAAAAAAGACTCAGATAGTTTGCAAGTGGGTAAAAAGAGATATAACCAAAAGAAAGCTGAAGTAGCTGTATTAACATAAAACTAAGTCAACTTCAAAGCAAAAGTCAATATTCCCTAATTATTACAAATGACAAAAGGAAAGCTCTGCCAGGAAAATACCATATTTTGGATTTGTAGGTACTTAATATCTTAAACTCCAAAAGCATGAAGCAAAGATTGATAAAATTACAATAAGTAATTTTAAGTTCACAATCCCAATGGCAAAATTCAACACATCTCTCTCAATAATTAATAAAGACAACTGATGAGGAACATAAGATTTGAACAGCATAGTTGACGTTTGATCTAATGAATATATAGAAAAGTCTGTACCCAAAAATTATTTTTCCAGCTCCTGTGATGCATTTGTAAGATTTGCCACATTACCCACAAAAAGCACAGTATAATAAACATCAGTGACAAAAATCTAACAAATATCATATGCTTAGAAACCTTTTAAAGCATATGAAATAATATGTGGGTCCAAAGATAAATCATTTTGAAATTATAAAATATTTTAAACTAAAAATATTGAGAACATTCAATATCAAAACTTGTGGAAAGTGGCTTAACCAATATTAGAAGAAATTTATAGTCTTAAATGTTTATATTAGAAATGAAGCAAATGAAAACCAATGCATAAGGAGTCAATTTAAAAATTTAGGAAAAGGCCAGCGGAATAAAAAAATTATAGGTTTTTTTAAAGAAAAGAGAAGATACCTATAAAACTAATAAAACACAAAATTTTGGCATTGGATTGATAAAAAAAGAAAGAGGCAAAAATAAAAACATAGTAATTTAAAAGGAGACATACAGAAACAGAGATTGTTAAATGCTTAGCCAAATACTATGAACAAATTTATGCTAATAAATTTGAAAACCTAGACAAAAGAATAATTTCTTAGACCAATAAAACTTACTAAAGTTGACTCGAAAAGAAGCAAATCCAAATGTACCCAATAAAAAACTTAATGTCTGTAATCAAATTAAATGTAATATGTAACTGGTTCCCAAAACACATTAATCTAGTATGAAAGAGGAGTTTGTAACTAACCTTTAAGTACCAGTAATCCCATCTTACGAAAACTATTCTGGAGAACAGATGGAGAAAGTAGCAAGTCATATCCATTTAAAATATAATGGGATTTTTAGTGAAGCCTGACAAACTGATCCTAACACTCATATGGAAGTACAAATGACTGAGACAATTGTGGAGAAGACAAAAAGATTTGCCTTACAGATGTCAAGACTAACTGTAAAGCTGTGGCAATTTGAAAAATCAGTGTTAATGGCATCAGAACGAAGAAAGAGACCAATGATCGGAATAGAGAGCCCAGAAACAGACACACACACTTGTGGGAACCTAGAATATGAGTGGATGAAAGGTGAATTATTGCATAAATAGACCCAGAACATTAGTTAGCCATACAAAAAAGGATAAAATTGGATCCCCACCTAATACACAATTTTTTTTTTTTAAACTGAAACTCAATCGCCTGCTATTCGAAGTGTGAAAGGTATAATCACAAACTGGGATTAGCTGGCAAATTTTAAGATGCACATAAACCATGACCCAGCAATTTATCTTCTAGGTATTTATTTACCCTAGAAAAATTTTCATACATTTGCATAAGACAGTCCAAAAGAGATGCTCAGTACAACGCTGGTTTTGATAGCAGAAAAGCAGAAACAGCAAAAGCAGCTCTTTATAAGAGGAACAAATTAATCAACTGTGGTGTATTTATGGAATGGAGTGTTATACAACAGTTAAAATGAATGAATCTTTTGGACATTTATTAGCATGAATTAATATCAAATACAAAATGTTTTAGTAAAAAAAGCAAAATGAAAAGCAAATTACGCACAGATCCACTTATGTACATTTTTTTAAACATACCAAAAGGTTATACATAGTTTATTGTAGGACATATGCAGTAAAAGTATAAACATGAAAGTGGAAATACCTCACACCTACTCCAGGATATTAGAGAAGAATAGGTTTCTAACTACATCTCTTATGTTTTATTTCTTTCTGTTTATTTCTTCCTATTTGGTCCTTTCTATATGTTTGTTTCTATTTATCTCTGTTAAGAGAAAATATGCAAAATCTTAATATGTGGATATATATTCTATCCTATTCTTTTTCATGTATTTGAAGCATTCATAATTTAAAATAACACAAATTATTAACATATATACCCAGAGAAAAGAAAACAGATATTTCCACTTAAAAATCTTGCCCACCTGATGGTTTCCTAGACTCAGCCTTAGAGCCACTCCAGACATTTGCCAACCAAAGTTGATCCACCCAGGACAAGCGTCCTAACCAAGGAACCTGGCATTTCTTCCAGGTTTTGTGGGTATGGACTATGGATGATACTAGAAAAAGCCTTCAAGGGGGTGATTTCCAGACCAGGACTCCAAATATCAATAATTACAATAAATAAATTACACACACACACACACACACACACACACTTAACATCACCTCACAAAAGAAAAATCATTATAAAGAAAAATTTAAAAATATCCTCAGAATAAATAAGTCTTTTAAATGAAATCAATTTATCTTATAAATAACTACATTTTTATCATCTTTCTCATTTTGCCTTAGAACAGTGAAAACTTCCTAATAATAGACCAGAAAGAGACCATACGCCAATGTTTGGGGAACACTTGTCTAGGAACATCCTCGGCATTCAGTTACCAGCCACAGCCTAGCCAACCAACAAAACCAGCATTATGGGACGACAATGGCAGCGACCTCAAGTACATTTCAGGGATTACATGATACCTTTTGCATTTTCTTCACCAATTCTTCCAGTTTCATGTTCCAGTGAGAAAGAGAAGCTGTCCAACACTAAAAGGACAATGTGCTGTGACTCTCGTCACATTCATCGACTGTCAATTATGAAAAAAAGTTATTATTCTCTTGCTGGTTCAAGAAGTAATATAATTGCATCCGTTTTTGCTATACCTTGCCTTACTTTTGTGCCGCTCAGTAGATGATGCACAGACCGTATTTAAACATTTAACCACACTTTTATTTGGGACTAGCATCCTTAAAAATACTTATTAATTTTTCCAATGTGATGCATTAATATTGTCTTCCATTCTCCTCAGCACAGATATGCTTTCAGTTTTCTGGGGTCAGTGGCATAACTCCACCAACTTTGAAGAAGAATTTGAAAGGAAGAGTTATTTGAAAGGAAGAGAATATGAAAGGAAGAGTTGCATAATGTTGAAAATATATATGAGGATACTTGGGGTTTGCAGCTAAGTGGGGGTAAGAAGAAGTTGGGAGGCAAGAAATGAGCTCTTTTTTTTTTAATTTTTTTTAACGTTTATTTATTTTTGAGACAGAGAGAGACAGCATGAACGAGGGAGGGGCAGAGAGAGGGAGAGACAGAATCTGAAACAGGCTCCAGGCTCTGAGCTGTCAGCACAGAGCCCGACGCGGGGCTCGAACTCACGGACTGCGAGATCATGACCTGAGCCGAAGTCGGCTGCTCAACCGACTGAGCTACCCAGGCGCCCCAAGAAATGAGCTCTTTATGAAAAGCAAAATACAGCTGAGCCAGTAAATTCAGTGACAACATCAGTCAAATTGATTGTATGACAGCACAACCTGTTGAATAAGTGGGTTACTTTTCTATTTACTCCTGTGCCCCCAATTTCAAAGCCATATAGGTTTAGCCAGTCTCAGGCTTTGTCATCCACAAAAGATCACTCAGTAATCACATAAAAAAATCTCTGCCTTTGATGTATTTTCGGTCTAAATAGGAAATGTAAAATAACTACTTGTGATAAGCACAGAATCACAAAATGATGTAAAAGATCAAGGTAAATAGAGCTATTTAACATATATGTGTTGAATACTACTATTATATAATACTTCCTATCTATAATACTAGTTTTGGAGAAATAATATTAAATGGAGTAACCATTGAAAAGAATCCAAATTTAGAAACACAAGCATACCCATCTTTCTTTTCATATTTTAATAGAGTAGAAAGCAATAGTCAGAACAATGTGCAATCTTGCTATTCAACTATTGAAACTTTTGCAAATATGTATTTAAGGCACCAGATCCTATCACTTTTCCTTTGCTTGCAACCATACCATGCAATTCATTCATTCATTCACTTAAAAAGACATTGGAGCTGGACATCTGGAGCTCAAAAACAGAGTTCACAGTTAGGTTATACGTTATAGTTTATTTGATCAAGTAGCATGCCTTATAGAACCTGACTCTAAATATCTGTGCAACACTACGCATCTTATTTTCTTCACCTTTGAAATGAATAATTGAACTTTCAATCTCTCAGAAGACCTGAATGATGCTTGTCTCATCTGGGACAGCACCTGGAGCTCCCCCTAGTAACAAAACCACAAGCTGCCTCCTTCACTTTGCAGCTCCCTTCGAATCTGATGATGAACATTGCACTCTGCTTTAAGCAGTGTAACATATTCTTACAAAAAAAAAAAAAAATATATATATATATATTCAGGGTAAGCTCTTCAGATGGAAAATGATTTAAACTGTAGTAACATTTGACTGTGTATATAATGCTGTGTGAAACAGAGGCAACCCTGACATTTTATGAATAGGGAAAGGAGCAAGCATGTTAAAGAAGGCTTGACAGCAAGAATGAGAGAATGAAGATTCCACTTCAGCTGTTGAAAGCCTAACAAGATAAAGACAGGCAGGAAAGACTCTCCTTAAATGTGATGAAATAAGGCCTGAAGGGATGGAACGCTAGAGAGATTGACGAGTATACACTTTGAACAGAAGATGAATGTGTTCAACCTGACAGTAACATGTGGTTAAATTAATCAAAGTACCCATAGCCTTAAACGGTAGGAAAGCATACAGATTTATGCAGCAATCACCTTTGGTGGTAGGTAGGAAGTTTGAGATAGCCCAACCAGGTGGAGTTTTTGAGAGAAAATAATTGTGATGATTATACAGCCTTCTCATAACACAAAAACGTGACTACTGGTGGCATAACAGTCTTCTCTGATTTCCTTGTATTTTATTTCCTCCACTTGACAGTGTAAGACAGGGACTAATAGCAGTTCTTACTGCCCAAATGGTGTATTTAATTTTAAGTGATTTTGTTCTTGTGATTCTTAATGATGAATTTTTGAGAGGGAACATCTTCAGAAAGTAAGCCTATTGGTAAAATTAAGAAGTTGAGAGTCAACACTGCTCAGTTCTTCCTCTCAAGCTCCCAAAGGCATAGTACCTCCCAAAATACAAAGCCCACCCTTTGCTTTACTCTTTTTTTTTTCAATTTGAGACAGAGCGGGGGGGGGGGGGGGGGCAAGCGGGGGAAGGGGCAGTGGAAGAATCCTAAGCAGGCTCCATGCTCAGCGGGGAACCCGATGACCCTGGGATCATGATCTGAGCCAAAATCAAGAGCTGGATGCTCAACTGACTGAGCCACCCAGTCACCCCAAACTCAATCCAAGCCACTCTGCCTTGCAAAAATGCTTCTCATGAAGTCAGATGCCACAAGTTCTAACTGTTAAGGACACTATTAAAGCAGGGAACAGATTCAAAAATATCTTCAAAACTTTCTCAAGGATAAGCATTGAAATAAATTAGCCTTTAACTAACTAAAATGGCCAGCTAATCAGAACACCCCACTGAATATACTCATCACTGAAGTCTTACTATATACCCTTGAAATCTTCCTCCTTTCATCTACCAGCATTAACTAAGTAAAAGCATAATCTTTAAAGCAGTTATCTTTCGAGGAAAGGTGGAGGCTAGTGATGGATCCTAAGGCAACTGTATTTTATAAAATCTCCACATCTGGCAATTCTGATTCCTCCTGCTGCTCCAAATTTCCATCTGAGAATCACTGCCTTACTGGGAAGAAAGCTTTTCTTTATATATTAAACAGTCCCACCCATGGTGCCATTCATCTCCAATTTTCTCATTAAAATTTTTCTCATTGATGGTAGAAGGAATGTAAAAGAGTTGATAGATGGCAATAGTGAGGATGGAAATGAAAATCCCATTTGAAGGGCCCCTGGGTGGCTCAGTCCGTTAAGCATCCAACTTCGTCTCCAGTCATGATCTCTCAGTTTGTGAGTTCAAGCCCCATGTCAGGCTCTCTGCTGACAGCTCAGAGGCTGGAGCCTTCTTCGGATTCTGTGTCTCCCCCTCTCTTTGTCCCTCCCCCACTTGCGCTCTGTCTCTCTCTCTGTCTCTCAATAATAAATAAACATTAAAGAAAATTTTAAAAAAGGAGAAAGAAAATCCCACTTGAAACTCACATTTGATTAAATCCCTCCTGTTGTAGCATAGTCACTTTTCCCCTTCTATGAGATGGATTGGAAGACACTTGGTCACCATGCTTCTCTTCATAGTCCTTCATACAGTTGAGGACAGTTCTTAAGTCACCTCTAAACCTTCTCAATACCCGTAATCCTGATTCCATTCATCTTTTTTCATCAGCGCTGTTTTCCAACCCGTTAATCATTTTCATTGCTCTCCTCTGGACCCTATCCAAGTTCTCCACGTATCTTTAAGCTTCTGTGAAATATGTGACCGGTTTATAGCTTTGATAAGCCTGGGTGGTAGAAAAGGTAGAATCTCATCACAACAGACTATAAATGTATATGGGGGGGAGGGGGGAGCAAGAATGAAGGGGCAGTGGTATGGGAAATTTCAATGTTAATATAATATTCACTTAAGTTTTTATTTTTTTGTAATTATTTCTAAACACAGCACATTAAAATATTCCAAGCCACAATTAGTCTTTATTTTATATGGACATCTTTTCAGTGCCAATCCATGCCTGGTTCTTTTAAGGAACAGAGAGAAGACACTACATTTTTAAAAAAGGTTTGTTGTTTCTTGAGTGGAAATAGTTTTTCAATTACAAAGAAGTGCCACTATGAAAGAAGTATCCATGAAAGATGGAGAAACAAGAGTACATCTGTCGTATATCCAACATTCATTCTTAAAAACCACTTTAATGTTTATTTTATTTTTGAGAGAGAGTGACAGAGCACAAGTGGGGGAGGGGCAGGGAGAGAGGGAGACACAGAATCCAAAGCAGGCTCCAGGCTCCGAGCTGTCAGCACAGAACCCCACACGGGCCTCAAACTCACAAACCTGTGAGATCATGACCTGAGCTGAAGTGGGACGCTCAACTGACTGAGCCACCCAGGCGCCCCTTATTCTTTCTATGGCTTTCCAAGTGAGGCTAAGTGGTCTGATCCTGAATATATTGGTAGTTTGGATACTGCTCTCAACAGTCAGAGAACTGTGAACCAATTGTTCCCAGAAGCCCTTCAGTTTCAAAACCATTAGCCAGGTTGTACTTATAGGAAGCAGCATGGTACAGTGACAGTGATTGGTGGCCAGCCACTTACAAGCTAGGAACTTGCAGCAACTTGTGACTCCTCTTTGAGCCTCTGAGATAATAGAACTGCATCATAGAACTGATGTGAGCATTTGGTGAGAACAGGGCCAGGCACACAGTGTCATAATGACACTGCCAGAAAAGGAGTTGACTACAGTTGTAAGTCATGAGCACGGAAAGCGAACGGGGACATGCAAATCTATCCCGCTGGATATATGCAACTGTTATACCAGGGCCTTTTCAAACAAGAGAAAGAACAGTGGTTATGGGAAAAGTGAAGAGCAAAGAAAAAGCTGCCATGGTCAATGGCAGAATATCGCACCACTAAAAACACATCAGGTATCTGCAGAGTCTAACAGGAGTCAACTGGAATTCAGCAGATAAGCAGTTGCCTCTAAGAGACTTAAAGATTCCCTGGAAGAGAGACACCACACCCGTCTTTGGAAATATATTCCCATGTTAGAACCAGACATGCATATGGAAATTATTATTATCCCTTGGCTGAGGGCTTGAGTTATAAAACATTTGTGGTGTTTGTAACCTAGAAAAAGGGATTTCCTCAAATTTGCTAAAACTGTCTCATTTTTTTTAAGGATCACCGTTATCCACACCTCATTTGAGACCAAGTGAATTGTCAAGTTAACATGTTTTTGCAGGAAGCCAATTCTGTTACTTCCTTAAAGAGAAAGCTGCTCTTCTGAGGGTTATCAGCAAGCTCTGCTCTGGCTTTCTTGTGCCAGGTGCCCTTCCTGACTGGCCATTTCCCCTCAGGCTGGAGATAACCCTGCAATGACTCCAAATTCTTTCATTGGGTATCTAATTCCATCTCCATCATAAAGCCTTCCCCAAGAACATGGTTGGACCTAACCAGTTCCATGTCTTGGTTCACGCCTAAGATCCCAAGCAGACTTTTGGTTGAATTTTGGTGGAAAATCCAAATCATGTGACAATCAGAAGGAAAATAATGGCATTTTCTTGATTCCATTTTCTAAACATATAGTAATGAATACATATTTATAGGTAGCTGTGATGACTACTGAAAATTTTTCTTTGGAACCCATATAAAATAGATTATATTCCATAAAACACAGCCAATTGTGCATAAACTTTAAGAAAGATTTTGGCCCCCTATCCCTTAAAACTATTATCCTATTTCTTTCCTTTTCCCTGCCACTGTCTCCCCACCCCCCGACAAAAGAGTCTATAAATGCACTTGTCAAAATGGGCAGAGTCTTTATCTCCTTAACCTCTTGCAGTCTGATTTTGCAATTTCTTTCAGGCCAGCATTGTTCTCCCCATCTACCAATTCACGTTTTATTTCTCCCGCCTCCCTTCTTCCCACATACAGTCAGCAACCAAGTCCTGCTGATTCCTATTGCCACAGCCTAGTCCAGGTCCTTACCATTAACTCCCAGTGCTTCTTTTGCAATAGCCCACTAACCAGCTCTCCAAATCTTCAGTTTTTCCTCTGTTACAATTCAGCTTGCGTACCTTTGCCAAATTAAACATCCTAAAGCGTAATTCTGATTGTATCTCTTCACATTTCAGACATTCCAATGGCTCTCCATTATGTCTAAATAAAGTTCAGCTTCAATTCATATGAGGCCAGTATGTTTGTTGAGTGAATGAGCACAAAAGCCCCATATGCAGGCTTTAGTAACTAACTCACTATTTACTGAATAAAGTCCAAAAGAGAGGTTTTGATTTGGTTTGGTTTTGTGTCTTAAGCCAAGGTTTCCCATATATTCTGTTTGCGGCCTCAGAAATATTTGAATTATGACTGGTAAATCAGCTGAAAAGGGGGAGTTACTATTTTACATTTTCTCTTCTCCAGTTTTTTTAAAACCCCTTCAAACTTCAACTGAATATACCCTTTATTTTTATTCCTTAAGATATGAATGTTCTCTCTATTGATTCTTCTTCATGAATGTTTACTCTAAGGAAGTCTGAAGTCCAGGGTGACAAAATACACAATTTGTCCCAATGTTCCCAATTATTTTTTCCACTTCAGTTAAATGTAATTTGAACATATTATATCCTGAAATAATAAAAAAAAATTGTGAAAACACATTTTACCTTTGTGGAAAATGTCTATCCAAAATAAAAGCTTAATAAAATTTAAATTTAAATTCCATGAAAGATAATAGACAAAAATGGCAGTGTAAGCACAGGCCAAAACTGCCTCTATTCAATAAGAAATAATGGATAACTATTTTTAAAACATTTGAAAGTATAATCCTGTTCACAAGCAAGCAAGAGAGTTTTCCATGGTCTATAAAGGAAGAGTTAATCTACAACAATAAAGGGTCTTTTTCTGGGTTCTGGCCAAAAATGAATAGTAGGGATTATGTTTCAGTGCTCATATAAGAAAGGACCTAAACATGCCCCACACATGAACCAAGCACCCTGCATGAAGTCAGAGTTATAACTGTATTCCCTGTCTCTGTACAGAGGGCAAAGCTGTTTTATTCACATTATCATAAGACCTGGGGCAACTGAGACAACTACTGAATTACCATACATGAAAGAAGGTGTTGAAGAACATTCCCACACAAGATAAGCTCTTAAAAAAATAAATTCACAAAAGTGAATTTTCACTGTAAAAGACAATCAATAAGCCCAATAGAAAGAAAAACTTATAAAAAAAAAATAGAAGTAACTAAGTAACCTGAGAAGGACTTTTGAATAATAATGTTTAAATTCTCAGAGACAGGGCACCTGGGTGGCTTAATCAGTTGAGCGTTGGACTCTTGCTTTCAGTTCATGTCATGATCCCAAGGTTGGGGAATTGAGCCCTGAATTGGGCTCCATGCTGAGTGTGGAGCCTGCTTAGGATTCTCTCTCTCTATCCCTCTGCCCCTCTCCCCCACTATCTCTCTCTCCAAAAATAAAAAAATAAAATAGAATAAAATTATCAAAGAGGAAAAGCAGGATTAGCATCAATGAGACAAATGCAGGATTATGAAACAACAATATTTATGAAAGAGAACCAATTGGAAATCTTGAAATATGCAATATGGAGTAAACTAGACAGAGCTGAAGAGAAAATTAATGAACTTGAAGATGGAACTGAATAAACCACACAGAATGTAAAGAGATAAAGAAATAAAGAGAAGTTAAGAGATGTGAGAATATATATATATGAATATACAAATATGTATATTTATATGTATATGTATATTTACTATAAAGAGAATAGAAGAGAGGCAATATTTGAAGAACCATGGGTGAAAGTCTTCCAATAAAATATATATGTAGAGAGAAAGAGAGAGACCTAAGAGTCACAAGCAGTATCAAAAAAGAAAAATCCAAACCCAGAGATACTATAATGACACTTCAAAAAGTCAAGGTTAAAGAGAAAAATCTTAAACGTCTTCAGAGAGGAAAAGACAAGATTACCCACAAAGTAGAATAATCAGGATGACAAAATTATCTCCACAACAACCAGAGCTGCTAAAAAAGAATGGAGAAATATCTTCAAAGTGTCAAGGAAAAATAACCAAACCAGGATTCCGTATCCATTCAAACCTTCATTCAAGAGAGAAGGCAAAAGATAGATATTTCCAGACTTACAAGGACTACCAAAGCTAATTACTCATGAATTATTGCTAAAAGAGATATTAAACTATATATTTCAACCTGCAGCCAGGGGTGGGGGGGGGGGGTGGGTAAGGAACACAAGGAACAACGGTGAGCAAATAAATCAGCTAAACAGGCTGAAATATCTGAAGTATTGATAGTTTTAAAAGAAGCTACAAGTAAAATTCTAGAAAACAGTAAGGGAGGTGGGAGCTGATGACTAGGGCATTAGAGACATCAGAAAGATGTTCTAAAATGTCCTAAAAGTCCTCATCTTTCATGGAAGGAAATTAGCAATACAAACTGTAGACTTTTTTAGAAAAATAAAAAATTGTAACATGTGTTAAGTAAAAGGTAACCAGTAGAGGAAAAGTGGGAAGAAAATACAGAGTTTGATAACGTTTTCTGAAGCTCTCTTCCTTAAGATCTTCTAGCCCCATGTATTATCTCCAGAAGAGAGAAAAACATCTTGTTAAAATTACAAACTTTGCTTTACAGTCAATAATGGGGTGAGTCTAGAATTTCCAGATCACACAGCACTCTGTTCAATCACTTACATTTTATACGTCTTAAAATCATATTTAATAATTAGTAGGATAAAGGAACAAGGCTTAAAATAACTGAATAAAAATATTAGATAGAGCCTACTTATTAGATCACTAAAGCCTACCAGTGGAAACTGTTAGAAGACATATCTGAAAGTGAAATAAAAGTGGATACATCACACTCAGTAAAAAGCAATGATAACATCTGGCCGTGTATTTCATGATAGCAGTGATTAGGCTATCTAATGGGTACACCCCCCTCTATCTTTTCTAAGTATGATGTTCTTTTAAAATTTTCAATCTGTGGGGCATCTGGGTGGCTTGGTCAGTAACCGTCCAACTCTTGATTTCGGCTCAGGTCATGATTTCACAGTTCATGCGTTCAAGCCCCTAGTCAGGCTCTGCGGAGCCTGCTTGGGATTCTCTCTCTCTCCCTCTCTCTGCCCCTCCCCTGTTCTCTCTCTCTCTCTCTCAAAATAAATAAACATAAAAATTTTTTTTTAATTTTTCAATCCTTTATTATTCAGTTTCTGAATAAAGTGTACAGATGAAACCTGTTCATGTCTAAAGAAACAAACAAAACTATAGTTTAAAATAGACATATATATAGAGAGAGAAAAACAATTCAAAATTAGAATTTTAAACACTTTAGAATGATAATGGTACTTGTCCCTTAGTGACACGATTATGGGTGACATCTTCTTTTCCAATCTTTTTAATATTTTCTATAGTCAACATGTATGATTTCGTGTTGCCTTATCATCAGGCAAAACAAATGTGTTAAATTTTTGCATTTTCACATAAATTTATCTTTATAAGGATTCAATTAATAGGCAATTATATAATTTTAAAGAAGTCTTCCAAAACCCTAAGTAATTGATCAAATACAGAAATAGTTTTAGTTGAGTGGATATTAGGTTTAATTATTTACCTGACCAAATGTCAATGTGTAGCATTACATGTATAATCATACAATGTGTTGTTTATAAAATACCAGGCCTAAATCTGATTATATGAACTAATCTCTTCCACTCACATATCACAATAGTTGTTAAAATAGTAAAATCCCAATGGGACTAAAGAAAAGTTCTAAAAGTTCAAGGAAAATCAATTTGTTCTTAATTGAAGCAGAAATTAAGTTAAATTTGGTCATTTTCCAGGCTTTTACAAAATCAATGCATTTGTCCATGGAATCTTCAGGAATATAACTCATTTCTCTTTCTGTTAAGGCCTATATTAAAGTACCTACACAATTGAGCCCCTCCTGATTCAATAAAAACACTCATTCAAAAGTGTTATTCTCAAATTTCCAATAATAACTGAGTAATCTGGAGGTTTGCTTAGAGTTTGAATATGCATGCCTGGGTTCAGTCAAGCATATTAATCATTCCATTCTGCCTGACTCTGTATAATGTAATGAACACTAACAGACTTCCTATTTCCTGTATCTCATTTGTATTTTATTATACCACTAGGGATAAAGACCAGAAAAGAAATACCTAAATTTAAAAAAATTAAAAATGTGAAAAACATGGCTACTGAATTTCCTAATACATTACTGAAAGCTTTCTATACTCAAGATACAATGGTGTTCTACTTAATATTTTTAATCTCACTGATTTAAAAAAAAAAAGTCTCGCTGAAGGCCATGTTTTTACTGAACTCTGGAATACTCATTTGGACATTGCAAATAAAATATTTTAAATGCCATTTCTGTAAATTCCTATTACTCTATTTGGTTCAAGAAGCAGGTCTATTGTTAACAACATGAACACATCCCCACTTACGCCACTGACAAGATTTCTAATGACGAGGCTGATTATTAACCAAAATTCATTGTTTAAAATCTAATAAAGTAAATATGTGATGGGATTAAGGAATGCACTTGTCCTGATGAGCAGCAGGTAGATATATGGAATTGTTGAATCACTAGATTGTATACCTGAAACTAATATAACACTGTATGTTAACTAACTGGAATTAACATAAAAATATAAAAAATGAAAATGAAAAAATGAAATCTAACAAAGAATTTATTCATTTCTTATGGCTACCTTAGCTCTCATTAAGGTTAACTGGAGTTTCTTTGATCCTCAAATAGAGAATGAATTCAAGATTTCAATTAGCAAGACTGGGTTCCATAATTATACTCAAGTTTTGGGGTTTTTTAATGTATAATTATGTTTAAGGATATAATGCTGTCCAGAAGAAACTACACAATATGATTGTTGGGTCAGCTACTTAACAAATTATATGAACAAAATCCACAAGGAATAACTGGTAATAGTAATACTACCCAGTGCATTAGATGTTATTTAACATTGCCACCTATGATACTTAAAGTAACATTCACAAATTACAGGAAAAGCAGCATCATTTATGATCTTCAGTGTAGTTAACATCTGTTGTTTTCTTGCAGCCCAGGATCCACTTATCCTTCCTAGAGTGCACTGATTTCTTTTTGAGGATTTACCCCTCACCCACTAGACACAGACATGGAACTGGATCAAAAGTCTATCCCCTTCCTACAAGTTGGCATGTTGGCCAAGTTAGGCCAATCTTTAGGGTCCTTTCTGTGAATATGAATCTTTAGCAGAGGATCAAAGACACTAGAAATATTTAGAGACTTTCATTTCATCAGTAAAATCCAGATCAGATTCTTTCAGCTACATGACCTATCAAAATTCTCCAACCTTCTTGGACACACCTTCACTACTCTCCCATTTCCAAGCCTGGTTTTCCAGCCCTCCTTCAATTTTGTGTACTCCCACACCATTCCAAGAAATGTCCTGTGGCCTATATTAGCCAGAGCCAGTTTCTGTTGCTTGCAACCAGAGAACCCTGAAGTGTCCTTTTACACATGAAGCGTCTGTAATGAAGAAATGTTAAATGATTTTTCCCAGGGTTGCTCAACAAGCAAGAGAGTGGTGACCTCAAGACTACTAATCCAGTGTTCTTTCTACTTTGCCACAAAGATAAAGATGGTCATCCAACAATTTTTTTTAAATGGAGCTTGATTTTCCAATGGTGAAAATGCCTTTAAAATTCAAAACCACCATACGAGTAGGGGTGCCTGGATGGCTAAATCGGTTAAGTGTCCAACTTCAGCTCAGGTCATAATCTCACGATTCATGAATTTGAGCCCTGAGTTGCACTCTCCACTTTCAGCGCAAAGCCTGCTCCAAATCCTCTCTCTCTCTCTCTCTCTCTCTCTCTCTCTGCCCCTCCCCTGCTTATGCTCCCTCTCACTCTCTCAAAAATAAATAAACATGTAAAATATATGTATATTACAAAATCATTATAGGAGTAAAATTCCTTCAGGAAAAAAAAAACAATAAGGATAATCTAATTTTGGATAGTCACAAGTATGTTCATTGACCTGTTAGAAAAATCTATTTCCTTCCGTGATATTTTCAGATTCTTATAAGAAAAAAATATATACCATGTGCTTCAAATATTGGTTTATCAGTGCCTACTATTGACAGACTGACTTTCCCAAATATATTTTTCCTGAATTCAGATTTCATATTAAAAAAAGATACTGCAAACTAAGTGAATTGAGAACACCAACAACAATAATGGCTACCACGATTTAAGTACCTACCATGTGCCAGGAAATTCATTGGCCACTTTGTGCACATGTTATGGTATTAAGTGTTCAGAACAGCATTGTAGGCTCAGTACCAACATCCCACTTTAAAATGAGGGAATTGAGATTTAGAGATGTTAAATAACTTGTCCAAGTTCACAAAACTGAAAAATGATAAAACTACAATCTGACGCCCATATTCTTTCCATGAATACCATATACTCTCTCAGAAACACTGGGAGGATCTACGTCTTATCCCTTCAATTTCCAAAGGCTCAGACAAAGAAAAGTTTGGTTGTATCATAGACTCTGTGATAACTAGCACTGCATAAATTATAATCAACAAAAAAAACGAATTTATATTCAGGATTTGGAAAATCACAAGATACATATGTTAAATAGAGGATTCAAATACTACAATGAGTGAAATGATCAAATTTACTCCCATTTGAGCCAGAAAAGTCTTGCATTTTGAAAAAGTCCAGAAATCTTTCTTTTAGGTTTACAAGGGCAAAGGGACCTTCACTTTCTCTCCTAAATTTCTTTACTCTTCTGATACATTTCTCTCCAAGAAGTTTCACTTATATCAATCAAAATTTCCATTTTAACAGATGTATACATCTCAAGCTCAATATCCCATCCTTCACAAGTATGCATACCCTAAGAGTAAATGCAAAATGATTGTTATGTAGAATGTTTCTTTAAAACCTTTAGCAGTTAAGAAAAAAGAGACACACCTAAGCTTATTTTTTCCATCTGGATCCAAAACCTTAGTTCATGAGCAAAGTATATGGTATTTGTGTTGGCAAGAAGAAATGTGTGATTTCAAAACATCATCTAGTAGTGCTGTAACATAGGCCAAGGTGTTAATGAGGCATGGTGGTGAATATCGTTCTTGTAATAGTATCAATTGTTTCAATATGTAAAAATCTGTTTAAAGCTATATGTTGAACGTCTACTCATGTCTAGCCATCCTAAAAACGAATCCCACAAGTTACTAACCAGATTTAAGCTTACAACCATCTCTGAAAATGGATCAAAAGACGCACCTTACTCAAGATGGCTCAATAATGTCCTTTTCTGGGAAAAGGTGACAATAGCTCACTTGAATGACTGCACGACGTAATGGAAAGGTTGCTCATACTTGGTGTTTAGGGGAGAGAGATTCAACCTGCCAAGTGAGTAGGTTATACTCACTTCAACTGGGGCTCCATCCCCATGAAGATGCTAAAACCAAGCAACTGAGAATTATATCAGCAAAGTGCTTAATGAAGATGTCCTGTGGTGAGATTTAAACATATATGATTGTAATTATTTTTCCTATTTGGTTAACTGCTCTATTCCTCATTAAGAAAAGGCTTTCAAGTATCTTAAAAGACTACATCATGGCTATTATGTGGCATATACTATAATTCTATTGCATACTATTTTCATGTACCATCACTGAAAAGAGCTCATTAACCAGATTCCACACTCACGATTTCAAATACCTTTCCTATTGCACCATTTGTTTTCAGTCCATACCCAACAAAATTGTCCCCATTACCAACCAGCCCCATGTAGTGATTTGTGGCCACAGAATTACCATGACTATCACGTTCTCACCATGAACATATAAGTAAGAAGCATAGCTGGCTGATCACACCTACATTTTTGCATCTGCAACAAATTACTGGTCCAAAATGGAGGCTATGCCCATGGGAAGCAATTGGTTCATGAGTGTTCTGTAATATGGTAGAGCTCTCTCTATACTGTACCGTTAAATGAAGAGCAGAGCTTAGATACAGGAAAACAATAACATCTAACTTCCTCTATTTATAACCTCAGGGCTTATACTAGAGCTAGTAATAAATTATCCATTAAGATTCAATTGTATCAAAAGATATGATACCCTGAAATTCTCATAGTCATTAAAACAAGTTTAAATCAAGTTCAAATCTGTCTCTAACCTGAGGGCAAGTATTTTTTGCAAACATGTGATATTTCATGTCCTTATCAAAGGCATACCAAAGCATCACGTCTTAATTCTACTTTTCCACGTTTTAAAACATGATCATCATTTGCTGGAGGATAGGAAGAAGGAGAAGCCATGATGCTTTTTGTCAGCTCCTTGTAAGCCTATTTTTCCTCTTCATCACAACCTCCTGAAAATAAGGGCTCTTTCTCTGTCTTTGTCATGAAGGTGGAACTGCAGTTCTTGAAAACCTTTCCCTGCCTTCTTTTCCAGTGTTTCTCACCTCGCATCAGTCAGAGGAAAGAGTGCCCCCACAGGCCATCATTAACCTGCCAATTCTGTCTCCAAACAAGGAGGACAAGAGCTCACTAATTTGAAGATCAAAAAGCCACTTGTCCATTATATAATTGGAATGAAAGGCAAAATGTTGCCGTTCTGAAGAGCACAGTAATTACTAGCTGTTAATTGCTCTCTCGTGGTGGCTCACTTTTAATTAAAAAGAACAGCTCGTTGCAGACCGATAAGCAATGGTGGAGACCACTGGTTTAATCAACAAAGCAGAAAAATTTGTTTCTGCCGCAGCCAACAACAGCTTGAGAAATCTTCAGATGTCCAAGTGAGATTAAAAACTGTCTATTTAGTGCAGTCAGATTTTATTTTAACCAAGGAAATGACTATTTGAAGTCTTCCAATGTGAGTGTCCCTGCCACATCCCCGCTGGTGCCGTGGGGACTAATCACGGGCTAGGGTTGTGATCACTCAAGTAAAGAAATTTAGCGACTTTCCTCTTGACTTCATCATTCTTGGGTAATTGGCCTGTCTGAGGTGAGTATTCATTTTTTGTGTTTTTTTTTTTTTAAGAAAGTGCTTTAAAGTATGGAAGGCCCACAGACTGTGCACTTAATTACTGTTCATATTTCATGCAGTCAAACTGAATTTCATTTAAAAAGAAAATGATTTACCTATCTTAAAAAAGCCTTACTTATATGTTCTGCTTTTTTTTCCCCCCTTCTAGGGGTTTTCTATTTACATGCCAAAAAAAAAAAAAATGTATGTAGGGCATCAAAGTTAATTCTGTAAGATGCTTCTCTGTCTTTTCCTCTTTCATCTAATAGCCACAAATGGCAACTACCCTTGGGGATAGGGGATACTCCCTGGAAAGATAATACTGTATTTAGTTAAGAAAGTTCCCTAGGTTAAGTGAGGTGATTTGGTCTTCATTTTATTCATGTATCTCCAACTGTGGACAGTATGTATGCAGACCCATACCCCACACCTCTTTTCTTCTCCTTCTTCTAGGTTATAGTAGTTAAAGAAAGCCATTTGTTTTTAAATTTTGCATGTGTTTCCACTTAGCTGTCCTTCATGGGTCTCAAAATACATTTAAGTCTAGTCTTTTGTCAAGGAGAAAATAACTGCTCTGTTCACTAATCATGAGAAACACATATCTCTTTTTTGTCTGGATTATATCAAAAATGTGTCTCAGTCACAATGCCTGTGATACAAACTGTTGGTCATATATCTCCTCTATACATTGGGTAAGCATTAGAGTTAGTCATCCTGTACAAAATGGCTTACAGCTCAGCTAAAATGGTGCTTCTGAAAGACCTGTCCCCTTGCCAGCCACTAAAGCAAACTTCTCTTTCTCCTAAATTAATAATAGTTTTCAAGATAAATTTATAAGCCAATATCCATGGTGCACACAGATCCAAAAATCTTCAATAAGGTATTAGCAAACTGAATTCGACAATACATTAAAAGGATCATTTACCACAATCAAGTGGGATTTATTCCAGAGATGCAAGGATAGTTCAATATCCACAAATCAACATGATACATCACTTTTACAAAATGAGGGATAAAAATCATATGAGTATCTCAATAGAAGCAGAAACGCATTTGACAAATTTTAACATCCATTCATGATAAAATCTCTCAACAAAAGTGGGTTTAAAGGAAACATACCTCAACACAATAAAGGCCCAATGTGACAAACCCACAGGTAACATCAAATTCAATGGCAAAAAAATTCAAGTTTATCCTTTAAGATCAGGAACAAGACAAGGATGTCCACTTTGCCACTTCTACTCAACATAATACTAGAAATCCTAGCCACAGTCATTAGATAATTAATAAATAAATAAATAAATAAATAGCATCCAAATAAGTAAGAAAGAAGCAAAACTGTCACTATTTGCAGATGGCATGATACTACACATAGAAAATCCTAAAGACTCCACCAAAAAAACATTAGAAGTAGTAACTGAATTCAGTAAAGTTGCAGGATACAAAATTAATACCCAGAAATTGATAGCATTTCTATACACTAATAATAAAGTAGTAGAAAAGAAATGTTAAAAAATCCATTTACAATTGCACCAAAAAGAATAAAATACCTAGAAATAAATTTAACTAAGGAGATGAAAAATACTCCATACTCTGAAAAATATAAGCCACTGATGAAAAAAATTAAAGCTAACACTAAGAGATAGAAGATATACTATGCTCATGGATCAGAAAAATTAATATTGTTAAAATGTCCATACTATCCAAAGAAATCTATAGATTAAATGCAATATTTATCAAAATTCCAAAAGCATTTTTCATGGAACTAGAACAAATAATCCTAAAATTTGCATGGAACCACAAAAGACCTTGACTAGCCAAAGCAATCTTGAGAAAGAAGAACAAAGCCAGAGGTATCACAATTCCAGATTTCAAGATACACAACAAAGCTGTAGTAAATAACACAGTATGGTACTGGCACAAAAACAGACACATGGATCAATGGAATGATGAGAGGATGAAGAGCCCAGAAATAAACTCACATTTATATGGTCAATTAATTTAAAATAAAGGAGACAAGACTATACAATAGGAAAAAGACCGTCTCTTCAATAAATGGTGCTGGGAAAACTAGTCAGCTACACACAAGATAAAACTGGACCATTTTCTTACACCAAAAACAAAAATAAACTCAAAATGAATTAAATGTGAGGCCTGAAACCATGAAACTCCTAACAAAAAAACGTAGGCAGCAATCTCTTAGACATTGCCCTTAATAGTATATTTATGTATATGTCTCCTTGGGCAAAGGAAACAAAAACAAATTAAACTCTTGGGACTACATAAAAATAAAAAGCTTTTTCACACCAAAAGGAACCATCAAAACAAAAAGGCAACCTACCAAGTGGGAGAAGATATTTGCAAATGGTATATTTGATAAGGCATTAATATTCAAACTATATAAACAACTCAACTCAAAAAACAAACAATCCAACTAAAAACCGGGCAGAGAAACTGAACAGACATTTTTCCAAAGAAGACACACTGATAGACAACAGACACATGAAAAGATGCTCGACAATGCTAATCACCAAAGAAATGAAAATCAAAATCACAATAAAATATCACCTCACACTAGCCAGAATGGCTAAAATCAAAAAGTCAAGAAATAACGTGTTGACAAGGATGTGGTAAAAAGGGAACACTCATTCACTTCTAGTAGGAATGTACATTGGTGCAACCACTGTGGAAAACAGTATGAAGATTCCTCAGAAAATTAAAAATAGAAATACTATATGATCTGATAATTCCACTACTAGGTATGTATCCAATGAAAACAAAAACACTAATTCAAAAAAGATAAATGTACCCTTATGCTCACTGCAGTGTTAATAATAACCAAGATATGGAAGCAATCTAAGTGTCTATAGATAGATGAATGGAGAAAGAAGATGTGGTATATACACAAACTGGCATATTACCCAGTTATAAAAGATGTTTGAGATCTTGTCATTTGCAACAACATGGATGGACCTAGAGGGTATTATGCTAAATGAAATAAGGCCGATAGAGAAAGACAAATACCATCGTCTTTCACTCATATGTGTAATCCAAAAAAGAAAACAAATGAACAAACAAACAAGCAAACAAAAGCAGATTTATAAATACAGAGAACAAACTGTTCGTTGCCAGAATGGAAGAGGGTGGGGATGGGCAAAATCAGTGAAGGAGATTAAGAGGCACTACAGATCGTAACTACACTTACAGTGGTGAGCATTATATAATGTATAAAATTATCTAATTACTATGTTCTGCACCTGAAATGAATATAACATTGTATATCAACTCCACCTAAATAATAAAAATTAAATAAATATATATACATACATTATTGAGATTCAAAAAAAGATATAACCCACAAACACATATAGGTGAAATGGGCAATTGAATTCAAGGTAATGAAAAAATAACTTCTTTTTCCTCATCTTTTCTTTGAAAACACTGCTGACGTCAGGCTGACGGAGGCTGGTACTCTCTACTTGCCTGCATGCCAATCTACTTAGAGAGCCCTCCCTCCTACTAGAGATTCATTAGTTGAGTCCTCAATTAACTTCCCTACATTAAGGTGTCATCTTTCAGAAAGGAGTAGGAAAGGAAAAGAGAAGTTCTACAGGGCTTTCCCTTACTTTTCTTTTCATCTATATCCAAGAATAAATGGCCTACCATTATGGAAAGAGCAGAATCCGATTTTAGTTTAAATCCCAACTCTATTGTTTCTTAATAAATAACCATAGGAAAGTTACTTGGTCTCTTAAGTTTCAGTTCAACCTATGGAGACAGTAAGTCTTTTAAGGAACATTTACCCCCCAAAAAGTGAAATAATATTATTTTGAACATAGCAGGTGTTCAGTAAATGATAGCTGCTCCTAAGGAATGTTGAATACTAGTGATATGACACAGATGTTAATTGAAGAAGGGTTCCTCCCCATTCAGACCTCTATACACCTTGCCAAATATGGCAGGAAGACCTGGAGAAGACCATCCCAGAATTTTTTTCTTGAATATTCCTCCTTTTCACCCACTCTTACACTTCAACACTGTGTACATGACATTAACTTCAGTAAAATCTGACATGGGGGTGGGGTGGGACGCAGTGAATCGATGAATGGCCCAAAGAGGAATTTGATAATAGATTCACTTTAATAGAAAGGCAGGGAGGGAGGAAAAAAAAAAGAACAAAGAATTATTTTCTGAAGTTTAAGTTCCTAAAAATTTTTCTCAGGTTGTTAATGAGCAGAAGAAGAACACACACACACACACACACACACACACACACACACACACACACACACACACATTTTGCCTAACATCCATTACCACACCTGTCAATCCTATAAATAAGTTTGGTGATTTTATTTAAGATACACCTGAGGGGAAACTATTCCTATAAACAACACCATCCTCTGATTTAAGAAAGCCATGCAACTTAAAAAAAAAAAAAAAGAATAGTGAAATTAAATTATTTTTTCCTAAAAACTTTCTAAAGTATATATTCAAGGTTGTTGCCTTTTGATATAATACTCCTCTCTGACCATTGTACTGCGAACTATTTTATGGCTTCTTTTATTTCTCATTGATAATCAGGAAACTTTAAAAACTATTACTGAACCCAGTGAAAAACTTAATGCCTTAGTGAAGGTCTTACTTTTAGTTACCAAATGAACTTGAACCTATAGTCATCCAGCCTATATACAGTCATGGAAACACCAAGTTATGAAGCTGAAAGAGTCTTATGCAAATATAGGCCTTTAAAAGTTACCAAATAAAATACAAATCATCACTAAATGCCACACTCTGATAAATACCAAAGCGAACTTCTACTAATGTGCCTGAGGACTTCATCTCCCCCCAAAAGGCTGAATAGCAGAGAGTCACCTATGTAAGAATTGAATTTTGTACTAAAAAGCGAATGGCCCATTTGTGAGAAGCAATTCTGGCGATTTGTCAGATTTGTCCTTTGGTGTCTGGCTTATTTCACTTAGCATAATATGCATGTATCAGGATTTCATTCTTTCTTAACGCTGAATGACATTCCACTGTATGCATATACCACATTTTGTTTATTCATTCACCTGTTGATGGGCATTTAGGTTATTTCTACCTTTTAGCTGTTGGTAGTAAGGCGGCTATGAACATTGGTGTACAAGTATTTATTTGCATTGCAGCCTGTTGGCATCGGGCTCACGTGCCCCGGTTAGAAAGTTAGGAAGACAGGTATGACATCTCTTGACTCAGTTTGTACCATATCAACAACCACAAGATGCTCAACAAATATCTTCTAATAACAGAAATCAGATTCAGCCTCTTTGGGTCAATTACATGTTAAGCCTAAATCCTCTTATAGGCTGCAGGCAATCTCTGACACGTGCATTGTGCTAGTTAAGGGCAAAAGCCAAACAATGTGTTTATGCACAGGCTTTTCGGAACACTCATCTTCCCGTGTCTACTCACGCATTCAGACCAGCAGGCCCAGGGAGGCTGTAGCCAATTCTGCTCACAGTGAACTTCTGCAGTCACTTCATGCTTGGAATGTGGAGGGGGAGCCTTTTTTTTCCTACTTCCTGTTTCTAATTTTCAGGCAGCACCTGTCACCAACAGTCTTGACTTTCACAGTTTTCTTTTGAGTCTCTTTGCTTTTTTTCTCATACTTGTTCTAAGGTTTATCAGAGGAAACACTTGCCCTCCCAAGGATGGCCTCCACGCTGTGACAGATTAATCCAAGTTGAGTGAACTTCCTTCAGACAGAGGACACTAATTATTATGAAGGCACTTAGAACACAATGCGAGCTGACATCTGACAGACCATTCCCTGCCAGCTCTGCATTGTCTTAATGTCAGACCCTGTCAGTTCCCAGCCTTAATTACATCCTGTTTACAAACATTAGGCCTGACTTCAGATGAAGCCTTAACAAAGGTTGACAAAGGTCAGGGTCACATCGCAAGGATGTTATCTGTCTGTACTCTCCTCCTGATAAACCAGAGGTAGAGGGCTGATTTGGGAGATAGCTTTCAGAGCAGAAAAATGCACTGTGGTCACTGGAATATCTAATCTCTGCGGACACATTTTCATCCAATCTAAGCACTGTGGCAGGGACCGAGGGCCAAATTTAGAGGACCAACTTGGTGCTGCTTGTTATCTGAAATCCCCTGAGGGCAGACATGGCAAGTGTTGGGAAAAACCTTCAGCAGGAAGGCAGTAGTCACCCTTTGCCACTGAATCAAGAAAAACAAATTCAAGAGTTAAAAAATGGAACCCACTTAAAAAGAGTAAAAGTAGCAAAGTAGCAAAATTTCTAAAGCAAAACACTCTTTAGATTCATTTTACATATTAGATTGGTAGGTACCTATCACATCAGACTTTTATTCAAAGCAATCAGATCAGACCTGGACATTTTTGAACTTCAATAGTTAAACAGTAATTAATATAATACCTCATCAATTTTTTCAGGCTATGGCCTTAGTGATCAGCCATCAATCTCTATATTTTATAAATGGGAAGACAACGGCCCAATGTGATCGAATTATTTAACATAATTAGATCTTACTGCACACTGATTGCTAGAATCTCCCACACCTAGTCTAGGGTTTTTTGGAAGCAAACACTTTTTTTTTTTTTTTTTTTAGTATTCTTACTGAGTCTGGCATCTAATACCAGATGTGTGTTTAACAACTTATTCATTTTGTACCTTCAGCCTTCTTTCTTAAAGAACTAAAGAACTTACATTCTTTTTATCTTAGGTTCCTATCTTCCAACACAGAAATGGCTTTAAATGTTCTTCTCTGGAAGCACTCCTCTAAGTCTTGAAATTCCCTCTAAGTCTTGAAATAACGCACATGCAAGCACTCCACAGATCACTTCTATAGTTGCTTGGGTGCCCATTGGTTCTTCCACATTATCAAGACTTTTACTGTGCTAGGTCTAGATCATTTTCTCACCTGAGTCCAGGGAGCTGCATTCTGTTCAACAGGCTTACTCCACAAATGTATACCTTGTAGAGATAAGTTCCAGTTGTATTTCTAGCAACTTTGTCATAATTGGTTTTTTAGATCATCATTGTTTTGTAGAAACGGCCTCCTGTTGTCTCTAGCTCCTCCCTTGTCACCGACCCTGCCCTGCCACACCCACGCCCGAGGCCACGAAGACTCACTTTCAGGCCTACTGCCTAATCACTCTCCCAAGAACCTCAGTTGGCCTTAGAGTGTCCATTTCTCGCTACTATGAATTTCTTAGGCTTATAAGCCTCTTCACCTCTTTTCCTCCTCATCTCTGTTGGAGGCATCCACAGCAAGAGTGCCAACTCCAACACCGTAAGTCTAAGAATGAATCATTTCTAGGGTCTTCCTCCCAGCCCTCCCATTTTGGACAGAAGAAACACCATTCTCTTGATCCCTGATTTTTCTTCTGAGAGTTCTTCTCAGTCATACCTGCTTCCCTGTAGTAAGGAACCATGTCTTGTGAACTGCTTTGTCCAAAATACCTGCCACAGTACCTCAAACTTAGTAGGTGCTTATTCATATCTGATGCATGGATAAAGGAGCAAAATGAAAGAACCAATGAATGAACAGACAAACTGGGTGAAATCGCTGAGTCTTGTGAAATCTTTCTCCACACCACCCCAGCTCTTCCTTTTCATTTCCCCCTTCACAGCCATCGCCATTTTCAAAGCTTCTGTCACCAGGAGTGTGAAATACTACAACCATGGTTGATTTGACTGCCTTAGTTTCTCCATCTAATCCCTCCTAACCATGGCTGGGCACGGATAGTAGTCCTGTACAAAAACTGGTGCCTCAGTATTGCCTAAAAAACAGACTCCTTGCAACAATCCTATTGAATATTCTAATTTGTTATATAAATATGTCAAGGAGCTCTAGGCCCAGGTCCAACTTCTGCCAAGAGTGACTTATTTTGTTCCCCCAGGATGACAATGAAATGCTGTTAACTATCCTTTGACTACGATCCTCTGAACAGGTGTGCGCCCCATAACATTCTGTGGTCTAGACCAGATTTCCCAGCTTACAGGAGATTATGTCATTTGGGACTGAATCCAAGACTTGGCTTAAATAAAGATGTATTACTGCCTTGCTGCTCATGCAACGACCGCATGCACAGAGTAAAGGCAGATGAATCTGCCCATCAAATGTAATATGGAGCTCTCTGACGACAAACTTGACTTACGGTAGTAAAATTGAGGTTACAGTGAAATTGAACTAAAATCCCTAGGTGTTATACTACTTTAACTTGTTTCACTCATTGTGATGAGCTACATAGTTCAGCAGGTGGTAGTTACCGAAGGTTAAAAACATTGTATCCTAAGACATTTTCATTGTAGAGCTGTAAATTTTGTGTTTGTTATGTCTGCCAGCTAGTGGCTGGAATGCCTAGTAGGAATTTCTATCAATTAGCAGAGGGAAAAACTGTGGGGTCGGGGCAGGCAGGAGAGAGGGAGGAGGGCCAAGGGGAAAAAGAATGAAAGAATGAATTCTTTCCTATAAAAACCTTGAGGAATTGTGATAAAGCTGGCCTTTTTGTGTGCATTACATACACATTTCAGTGCTAAGTACAGTTTAAAGATGGACAATAATCATCTGTTATCGGGGTTCCACTGACACATTAATGGTTCTATTTGTAAGTCTTAAGACGAGATCAATAATCAAGAGCTTTAAAAACATCAGGCACACCTGCAACTTCTTCCCACCACTTAAAAATAACCGCCTGCTCTTTTTTCAGGGGGGTGTTCTCCGTCCATTGCATTTGTAATGTCAGTCAGATGCACAACCCGCTCTCCCCTCAGAATTGGGTTACAGCCAGTGGCTAACGCCTCCGGAAATACAGACCTAATATTTCACAATAGCTCTACAAGGGTCTGCAACCGCATGCTTTACTAACCCAAACAAGAAAATCTAATTTTAGAGGGAAAAGAGCTGAGAGGGTCATAAGGAAACCATGTCAGTAATCTAGTACATACCTTTATATGTGTGCGAAAGTTCAGTGCTTAAGTGAACTCCCAAATTCCTAGTGCACTCACAATAAGCTGTTTAATTCAACTACAAGGAATCTTACCACAGGATTTCATAAAATGCAACTTTTCCAAACAGGAAAAGAGACCCAAACACAACCGAAAATTCTATAACTCCTAAGCACAGACTCAAAGAAAAGATATCATTTTACAGAATAATTTAGCTTGCCAAGCTGTTTCTACCTTATTCAGTGGCGAATGGTTGGGGACAGGGGAGGAACTAAAAAGTCTGACATGCAAGCGGTCCAGAGACTGTGGAAGCAGAGGCTGCGAGGGTGCAGAATTAAACAGGAACACTCAGTGCCCACTAAGAGATGATCAGGAGGGCTAGAGAATCAATTTTGCCCACAGTGACCACTGGAACCTGGAGTGCCAAAAATCCTCTCATTCAGGTTTCTGCACCCAAAGCAAGATAATTGTTAATGTAAAACAACGCTGGATTTGATTGTAAAGATGCACCATGTGTAGGATAGGACCAGGTGCCACCTTCGTTCTCTCCTCGGCACCTTGAACAACATCCAGCATGAGGCCAATGCTCAGTCAATGTACATGGGACGCATGAATGGATGAGAGAATGCAGCAAAGGCTTGAATATTATCTTGGTGCCCCCTATGCATGATCCTTTAAAGCAATCCCTTTAAAATGTCTAAGAGCCAGTATATTTGTAAATCAACTTTTCCATACCCCACAATTCAATTCAGAAAGCAAATGGAAATGAGGAATATAATTTGCTATCTCACTGGTAAGCAATCATAATCCCAATACAAACGGTGATGGATAATTCTGTCTTTGAAAAACAAGAACAGAGCTGTCCAGAGCAGCTCCACTCATACCCCACAACTGGGCAACCAGTCACACCTTCTGAGCATGACAGGAGGAGGCTCAAGTAGAGCTCCTGCCCAAAAGATTCAGCCTCACCTTCATTCCACCATGGCGGCAGCCCTCCCACGGGCCTTTGAGTGGAAGGAAAAAGAGAGGGATCTGCTAGGAGTTTGTGCCATAGGCCAGACTCTTAAGAACAACATTAGCTATGCTCCCGTGACAATCCAACTCACTCCCTCCATATGTCTGCCCATGTTTCTGAGCAGCTGGGAGCTGGCCAACTCCCAGAGGGCCGGCAGCCTAGGCAAATAACAGTCATCACTGACTGATACAAAGTAGATATTCAGTACAGTCTTATAAAGTAAATATTAACATCACAATTTTATGGGAGAGAAAGTTAAGGCTAATTTATTTAGCAGGTGATAGATGGGATATGAACCTCAGTTTGACTCTAAAACGTGAGATTTTTTTCGCCACGTTGCTCTGCTTTAAGAGTCCTTTTGTTAAGTTCATACTCCAAATGAGAATATAGTTACATAAAGAGGCACTCTCTCCCGTAGTTAAACTAAGCATCATTTTTAGCTAAAATCCTTTGTATATAATGGCCTAATAATTTAAGCCCGATACCTTAAAGTTTGAAAAAACTGCAATATCACAAAGTAACAAACATCATAGAAGTCGTTCATTCTGCCATATACTAAAGAGGGAACCTTCTTTGTAAGACTATCTTACAAGCTTTACTTGTACTTGTGAAAATAAATATATCATATTAGCACTACATAGTATTTTTCCGCTGGAAGAGTTCAAAGCATTTTTCAAATGCCAATTTTGGTATCTGCTTGAGGGAAAAAAAAAGGCTTTAATATTATAGACAAACTCTAGGAGGTATCTCTTAAATAATTTAACTTCCTTCTTCACAAAAGAATGTAGGCATCTCAAGATAAAACACACATCAACACTAAAACTATTCAAGTTGAAGCCCAAAATTCATGGAGAAGTACAAAAAACAAACAAGCTTAATATGGCTGCTGCCATTTGAGCACTGAATTTAGTGTTCAGCTTCTTGAAAAACAAGGTGAAAAGAAAAAAAAAATGGGTTATGTTTAATTCTCCTTATCCAAGAAGAGGGCTTTCTGTGGATTATAGTTTAAGAAACTCTGAAAAAACATTCTACCACTAGTTTACAGAAAATACACAGAAACTTTCATGTGGCTTAAACTAACTCTTGACAAAGGCTAAAGTAACATCATCTAAAAAAGTTTAATTTGTTTCAGATGCAACTCTACTTTCCTTCTACGTGGATCATATCTGATTTTTACACTAATGAATAGTAGACTTAACTTCTTCTCTTTTTTTAAGATCTTGTAGTCTGTACATTTTCAGGATTGAAGTCCATCTTTTTTTAAGGTAACATCTACAGACCATTTCCTATGCAAGCTTATCCCAGCACTCAGCATGCATTCTCTTGACTGAGACTTACGGCTTTCAGAGATCTTACCCTCTGTGTCAGAACCATAAGCAGGAGGTCCAGGAGTCCAGCCCAGGTTTGTCTGATTCCAGAACCAAGCTCTTAATCATTATGCCACAAATCCTCTTCCATCATCTGTTTACCATAAGGGGGTGCAATATTTTTATCTGTATTTCCAAAGTCAGGTAGATAAGAGCATCTTCCTAGGAAATTAATATTTTCCTTAGGTCAATTCTTTAAGGGTAGACTCACAAAGGAAATCTGGACATTAGTTGCTTTTGATCAGATAAAGGGTTTGAAATCATAACCTGGATTTTCTTTTAAACCTAAGCAACAACAGATGATAAATATTGCAACGTGTAGTTAAATGAAAAGGGTCTATATGGATGGTAGGAAGTTATTTGCTTCATGGAATAAGCAATAGGAACTTTCTCTTCAGGGCACCAATCAACTCAAATTCAGTTGAAAGTAAGCAATTGTCATCACGGATAATGTTCTAGATGAAATCAGTTACTGGTCAAAGCGAACACCTAAAATACCAAGAACCACACTACAAAAACCCAGGAGTAATTATCACTCATCATTGCCCTGGCAAGAAGCTCCAGGGAGACCAAGGACTGAATGAGTAAAGGGACCACTATCACCTCTTAAATCTTGGCCGACTATTTCCAGATGAGCTATTTGGCGTAGTGAGGAAATGGAGCTCAGAAATCTTGCCCAGATGTTGGATTTCAGCTAGAAATTACCAATCATTTGGTTCATGAACCTTTAGTTTCATTTATAAAGCAATGGATGTATCTAAGCATTCTAATTTTGCAACTACTTTCAAGCAGATTTATCTTTGAACTTTGTGAAGACTTACCCAATATATGTCTAAGCATGTAGACATTTTCAGTTATGAGGGGGGAGAAAAGAAGATATTGCTAATTTGTCCCAGGTCAGTTATCAAGGGGAGGGAGTGTCCTCTTGAGCCTATACACATAAACTCTTTCTCTGTCTTCAAATCAGCCGAAAATACCCTCCAAACCCCAAAGTTTTTCAAAAATATGTAGACAAAAATATCTACAGTTACTGCTATTTTCAAAAATTACAGTAAAAGAACACCTAAGCCACAAGTGATGGAAACTGTTTCTCATAAAGACATTCCCAAAACAATGAGAGCCCAACGTGAGCCCAAGGGTTTCCATCCATGGATTCAGTCAAGCTCTGTGCCAGGTACTAGGGATTGAACGATGAAAAACACCAAAATAGCCGTTGTCCTCAAGGAGTTTATATTCCAACAGAGAAGAAAGACACTGACCATCAAATCATGCATAGCTATTTAATTAAAACTGTGTTAAGAAAACAGCTAACAAGTGAAGCTTTGGTGCCCTCCAATTTAATTTAAAGGAGCCTAGATTCCTGATGGGGTGAGGGGAGAAACAATAAGATGTCTATTATCCAAAAGCACCCCCAAAAGAATGCTTTTGAAAATAAACCTTAGAAGCATTTTTCCTGGAATTCTGGACCTAACCCTCCAATCCTGGCAACTGGATTCATTGTTGAGTCTGGTCACCAAGTTGAAATAGCAAACTAGCCCCATAAATTCAAATCCCCGGATATATAGATACATATGTACTATATATTTTACTCTCTACTGTTTTTTTTTTTCCTTGCCAGATTCACATTTTATAGGCATCCTCATAGCAACTCTGGGAATGGTTCCATCTTAACTTGACAGCCAAAGGGACAAAATCTTGACTTTCTTTCCGTTTCCTTTCTACAACTAATAATTTTTTTTTAATAAATAAGAACACTTCTCTCAGGGTAGAATCAAATCAAGGCTCATCTTAAAAAGAAAAGTAGAAAAATGTTTGTCTAGTTTTAAAAACAACCGCTATGATCTAACCTGAATTTTAAAATCAGAGAATCAAATGATGCTACACTTTGGTTAAATCTTAGAATGTATCTCATCCAGCCCTTCATTTTACAGATGAAGAAACTGATATGTGCTATTGATTTGTGAGAGCCTCAATCAGTTAACCCTTGAGACACTGAATGTAGTACATTTCAAAGGCACATGAACTTCGACACAGAACCACAAGAAGAATGGAAACCATCTAAATACACCAAATTGCAAAAGCACAGCTGTATATAGTCACAACCATATTAACTGGTAAATCACTACTCTTCAGTGCCAGGGATACAAAGTAGTTCTACGCAGAAAGCAGTGTGGTTGTGATACCAACAGAAACACCCAATTCAGTGCCTGGCTCTGAGCAGAGACTCCACTTTTATTAAGAGACCATCATAAGGAAAGATGGGGAAGGGAAGAGAGAACCAGCATGGCTTCTTGCCCCAACAAACACCTGCTGAATTAGATGAAAAGTACCCTAAGGCTACTTGGATTTTGAAAAGCAAAAGTTTGGGAAAACTACTCTGCCATTTTTTTTTTTCTGTTGCTCACTGACGTAGACACTTAGGATTTTTGACCGCTCAGTATCCACTCTGTCTTTTCAGTAATAGCTGCTGTTTCCCTCTCCCACTCATAGATCTGTTGCTCAGCTGGGGTCTTTCACACCAGACTCCAAAATAGAGCACATGACCCAGGCATGGCCAATAGGATCATTTCATCCCTTGGCTAGAGTGATTGGTTTGAGGTGAGGCATGTGACCCAAGCCAAAGCATTTATAGGGAAAAGTGGGAAAGAGAAGAGTTTTTCTTGTTACTAGCTGAGAGGTTCCTGAAACCACAATAAGAAAGGAGACAACCTGAGAATGAAGCCAACATAGAGGAAAGCAGAAGAGAGATGGAAAGAGTCTGAGCCATGATGACATTGTTGAATCCCTGGGCTTAGCACCTGCCCTCAACTTTTCAGTTACCTGCTCCAGCAAAATCTTTGTCTTTATTTTCTTTTTTAAGCAAACTGAAATTGAATTTATATCTTTTGCAAACACAAGTGTCCAGACCAATAAACTCATCATCCCTACCTTGTACCCTTCCCGATCTCCTCTTCATTGGCCTTCCAGTACAGTGAAATGGTCACCAGGAGGCCTGAGTTCTGATCCTGGGTCCCACTTCCTAGAGCCACAATCTCTCTAAGACTCAATTTCCTACAAAAAGGGGGTGGAGGCTGTATCTCCCTATCTAACAATGTTAAGATAAATCTTATCTTGAAGTTTTGAGACCCAAGACAAGTCATTAATACAAAAGCACTCTGGTAAGTATATAATGTTTTCAAACATAAAACTTCATTATTTGATAAAAATTCTAGAATTCTCTCATTCTTCATTTTGGTTCCTCTGTCGCCCTTCTTCCATTTTGTTAAACAAAAACATGGGTCACCATCTAAAAGGTTTGTATTGGGCAATTGTCCAGCCATTTTCATAAAAATTTTAAATCTTAATTTAAAAAATTAATTAAAAATATGTAGAAAAGTATGGGAATGCAAGCTGGTGCAGCCACTCTGGAAAACAGTATGGAGGTTCCTCAAAAAACTAAAAATAGAACTACCTTATGGCCCAGCAATTGCACTACTAGGCATTTATCCAAGGGATACAGGTGTGCTGTTTCGAAGGGACACATGCACCCCAATGTTTACAGCAGCACTATCAACAATAGCCAAAGCATGGAAAGAGCCCAAATGTCCATCAATGGATGAATGGATAAAGAAGATGTGATACACACACACACACACACACACACACACACACACACACACACTGGAGTATTACTCGGCAATCAAAAAGAATAAAATCTTGCCATTTCCAACTACGTAGTTGGAACTGGAGGGTATTAGTGAAGGAACTGGAGGGTATAAGTGAAATTAGCCAGTCAGAGAAAAGACAAAAATCATATGACTTCACTCATATGAGGACTTTAAGAAACAAAACAGATGAACATAAGGGAAGGGAAACAAAAATAATATAAAAACAGGGAGGGGGACAAAACAGAAAAGACTCGTAAATATGGAGAACAAACTAAGGGTTATGGGAGGGGTTGTGGGAGGGGGGATGCGCTAAATGGGTAAGGGGCACTAAGGAATCTACTCCTGAAATCATTGTTGTACTATATGCTAACTAATTTGGATATAAATTTCAAAAAAATAAAAAATAAAACAAGTTAAAAAATTTAAGTGATATTAAAAAATATGTAGAAAAGTAGGAGTTTAGTGGCATAGATGTCCAGCAAGATAAATTTAAAATTGCAGCTCTATACCTAACCAAGCTGTGTGTCTCTGGCCAAGATATTTAATCTCTCTGAGCCTCAATTTACTGATATGTTCAGCAGGGATAAAATCACCCAACTTTTTGGATTGTGAGAAATAAAGCATATACACAGGGTCTGACAATAGGTGAAGTTCCATAAATGGAAGGGATAATATTGGTCATTGTTATGTATTATTAAGAATCACAGAGACCATAGGGTTAAGTCTAAAAGGTATATGGGGCTAGAAGGATGATACAGGGGACCAGAGATCACTATGACAGGAAAGATTTAGTGAGGTCTAGGCTGGTTGGGTCCAGAGTCCTTGAGTCAGAGGGTAAAAAAATAGCAGTACTACTCTTTGTTCATAATGTATATTTTGCCTACTCCCCTCATATTTTTTGAGACACTGGACTTTGAGATCCTCAAGCTCAGGGTATGTGTCTTGATTATTTTTGTACGTCTGACCTTTAAGAAGTACTTTGTGAATGCCCACTGTGATTTGAACATGATAATCTCTTGTCCTAAAGGAAGGGTTGCCTCCACTTTTTGCTGTCCATTTCCAAGAATAAGAAAACCAAAGCCCACGAGCATATTATTTTTCACTGAAGAGTGACCTGTGAGTCTTTGTGTGATTAAGTTTGTCTCCCAAAATGTTCTCACATATCTCCAGCACTCCTAGTGTCTCCAGTAGTATGGAGATTAATGCTCTGGGAGGTGTGGTTCAGACCAGTGTAGCATTGGCATCACCTGGGAGGTTGTTAGAGATGCAAATCCTCAGGCCCTTTCCCAGACCGACTGAATCAGAAACTCTCTGGGTGACACCCAGGAATCTGGGTTTCAGCTAGAGCCCCAGGGATTTCGATACACACTAAAATTTGAGAACCACTGCACCACACAGAATCTAGTATCTTTGTTTTTAAAAAGGCATGTGAGTAAAGTTTTAGCATGACCATGTTAAAGGGCAAGTGGAAATTACAATTACAACCTAACTCAATGATTCATCTTCATTTTTATTCTTCTTGTGGCTAACTTATTAAAAAATATTTGCGGGGCACCTGGGTGGCTCAGTCGGTTGAGCAGCCGACTTTGGCTCAGGTCACGATCTCGCGGTCCGTGAGTTCGAGCCCCGCGTCGGGCTCTGTGCCGACAGCTCAGAGCCTGGAGCCTGTTTCAGATTCTGTGTCTCCCTCTCTCTGACCCTCCCCCGTTCATGCTCTGTCTCTCTCTGTCTCAAAAATAAATAAATGTTAAAAAAAAAATTTTTTTTTAATAAAATTAAAAAAAATAAAAAAAATTTGCTAAATATACACAATGCAAAGATGAGTAAGATTACACTCTGTACCTTAACAACTTTAGTTTCTTTTCTTAAGGGACGAGGGTCAGCTGCAGGTAGGGCCACCACATTCCACATGGCAGTCAGAACTGTAGATTGTCCTCTGGAGGGTATGTGGAGTTCATAAGAATTCTGCATCTTTATCAGGCCCATTTTTGATATTATGATAGACTGAGTAGCCATCTGCCATGGTTTACAGGGGTCAAACCTACTGCTCCAAAATACAATAGCCAATGTGTGCTAGGAACCCTAGAAAAGTCCTAGAATCAGGTCCTTCTAGACTCTCCCGGCATCTTAGTCCTGGGCATTTACAGATCACATGTGATCATATCAATGTGAATACAAGAAGAAAAATGTACGGCAATAGTATAAAGTATAGATGCAGTTGGTATAAACCATTGTGGCAAAAGAAATTTAAAAAGAAAGCTTAGATAATGTAATCAATCTTCTTCGGATACGTTTGACAACTACCTAGACTTCGCCAGATTTTATTAGAGCTCTGAAATAGTGAGTGTTTTTAGTAATTGAAGTACACAAATTACCCTACTCTTTTATGTACTTGTAAAGATCCAGTATTTAGTGCCAGAGCCAGCATTTGAAGATTTAAATGTAGAGAACCTTGATTAGCTGCAAGGCTTTTCCAGCATAACTGATGTCAGGAGACAAGTATAACATCATATTACAGATAATTTTTTAAGTGGTCATCACTTTGAAAAATTAACATTAGAATCGGCCTAGCTGAGCTCTTTTATCTTTTTTTAACAGATAATTAACAAACAAAATTTGACAGTAAAACTACTAAGTAGAAAGACATCCAAAAGCAATCTTCCCTTCCAGACAGGCCCAGGCAAGACCCCAGCAGGGACCACACAAACACCTGGGTGCTGGGTCCTGGAGAATGCCTCTATCCTCTAAAGATAGGTCTTGCCCTTTCTCTAAATTTCACAACCTGGTTTTGAGGGATAGGAGGAAAGATAATCCTCAAGAAGGATCAGTGTATAGCAATGGCATTCCAATGGAAATTTACCATCAACACTCACCAGTGCAGATAATCCCCTTCTGCCCTAAGGGAGACTGTCTCCCTCTAAAGAGAAGGGAGAATCAGACTTAATTTGCCCTTTTGCAGACCAGATACTGAGTTCTGTACTACAAATTTGCGTAATGGAAGACCAAATACTTGCAGCCACCGCACTGGGCTAAGTACTTCCTTAGCCATTAAGCTGGAAGCTTGAAGGTCCCCCACGTGCCTACTCCCAGCTTCTTTAGTCTGTTATCTACACAGTGTAAGAAAATATTCCGGCCAGAACTCTTTTTTTTTTTTTTTTTTTTTTTAATTTGTTTAATGTTTACTTACTTCTGAGAGACAGAGAGAGACAGAGCTCGAGCAGGGGAGGGGCACAGAGAGAGAGGGAGATACAGAAACCAAAGCAGGCTCCAGGCTCTGAGCTGTCAGCATAGAGCCCAACGCGGGGCTCAAACTCATGAGCTGCGAGATCGCGACCTGAGCGGAAGTCGAAGGTTCAACCGGCTGAGCCACCCAGGCGCCCAACTCCAGCCAGAACTCTTACGGAAGATTGTCAGATTAGCAAATAAAAATGCAAGGCCCCCAGTCAAATTTGAATCTGAGATAAGCAACAAATATTATATACCCATTACGAATGTATATACAAATATATACACATTTTTTAAATCTGAAATTCGAATTTGACCGGGCATTCTGTATTTTTATCTGACAGTCCTATCTCTAAAGCTATCAATGAGGAATTTCCATGTTGGAGCTAAATACTAGGCCAAGTTGAAAAGAATATGGGAATGTAGAATCTGAACTTTTTGATGTGTACAGGGTCCCGCAGATTGCACCGTGCTTTACTTTACAACTTCTCTGTGAGGTAGGACCAAAGTCCTTAATCCCCATTTTATGAGTGTAGACTCTAAGTTAAAGCATTGCACAAGGTTACAAAGCAAAGTAGAAGAGCTGGGATTCAAATTAAGATCCTCTGGCGTTTTTTTCTAGGGGGTTCTGTCAATCACGACACTAAACAAACAGAAGAGCAGGAAGAATTTAAGAGATTGGCTAGAAAGCATTGCTTTAGCAAGCAAAAATACCTGGCCCAAGCATGGACACTCTTTTCTGTTTTTGTGCCTAAGTAAGCAATCATCTGTCTGTGTTCTTTACAGGTTGAGAGTGGCCATTAAGAAATGAAAGCGAGTTTAGATTTCACCGGCATGTTTGGATTTGACGACATTTTGCATTTCAAGAAACCAAGGTCAGCTCAACCCTTTTTTGCACTGGGACCCAGCCACCACTGTGATTTAAGCAAAGAACTACACTGGTGAATTTAAAGGTAAGTGGTGGCATAATCGTTCACTGCCTCACATGCTTCCATTTGCTGAGGACTGTCTTTACTCCTAAATCTAGTAAGGAGAGCTGTGTTTCACTTCACAAAATACTAGCAAGTTCTGAGATGAGGTCGAATTTATCCTTGAGAATACACTTGGAGACTAAAAAATTGTGTATTGTTGGGAAAAGTTAACCTTTCCAACATTAGCTCCCTCTTGCATGTGCCTTATTTTCTAACTCCCAGCAAAGTGATAGAAGAACTCTTATTAGAAAATTACAGAAAACTGAACCTCATACCTCTTGTTAAAAAAAAAAAAAAAAAAAGACATCTTGCGGGATTAATCTACCACTGCTAAGGCATTCCCAACTCAAATTTTTCTCTATTCTCCCACAAAATCAAATGCCCAGCTATATTTACCACAGCAAAAGAAATTAGTTGGGTTTCTAATATCACAGAAACAAACTAATATTTCTCATGTGTTTATTCGTTTTTAGAAGCTGGGCAAGGAGTAACAATTGCCTGTGACAACTGTCTGTGAAGAATATCGTTCTCAGAAATTCCAAACTGCCCCAGAGCTGTGGCAGGAAAGTCCACAGATTATTATTGGGTAATGACATTGGAAATAAAAAAGTATATAGTATTACAGTATTGAGCTATTAGAGTAGGGAATCAATTCAAGGAGACAAGCAAAATTTATATACTTTATTGATTTTAAATTTTACATGCTCTGCTATATGAGTAAATCTTTTGTAGTAATTCTAAAGCTTTGAAACATTGTAAATAACAAGGACTGTAGGGAGTTCAGAACAGCCATTTTTTCAAACTGAAAGTATATAGCCTTTAATGCATATTAGAAGAAATTGGGGTAATGAAATACCTTAAAGCTAACTTAAGTCAGGGCTAGTGTGGGTTTTTTTTGGTCTCCAAAGAGTGAGCCTGTATCAGGTAGTGAAGTAATTCCAGGTAGCATTGTACTTAAGGAAAAGCGTAATTAAATTGATCCTATTGTATTACATAAATCCAACATATCCTGTGTAAACTCAGAAACAGGTGGCTCTTTGTAAAAAGTAGCTGGCTATTAACCAATAGAAGTAAAATTTTCTCACACAAAAACAAATACACGGGAGGAAAACCTTGAAACAAAGGGTAACTTGGGATTCCATAATCAAAGAGCAAATCGAATTTGAAATCACCCCTGCATGTTCCGTGTGCCTGAATCCAGAGCCTCCACACTGGGCAGTGGGTGAGCCTGTCTCCAGACAGGCATTTGAGTAAGCCAGTCAGGTTCCTGGAGCCTGCCACCTTTATTAAAAATAATTGCAGCCTGGGTAATTTGTAATTTTCAATCATACATGTAATATAGAAAATGACAGACAAGGCGGGGGGAGTTTTATATTTTTATTGCAGGGAGCCTGACTGACACTTCACAAAACGTTTTGACACATTCAAGTGTGAGCAACAAATCTGTCCACCGATTCATAAGCCACATGTTTACTTAAAGAAGCCTACCCCAATAAATGAGGATCAAAATCCCAAGTGCTTAAGTCCGTAAAATTCCCTACAGTGAACTAGCACCGACAGAATACATTCTGACCTCCTTAAGATGAGTGAGGATTTTCAAATAAATATATCCTGCTTATATCATTTTTAGGTCTATACACTATTTTTTTAATTGTGAGAAGCCACACATGGACCTTTCCTATATTTAAGCTTGCAAGAATATTAAAGTGAATGCAGTAATCAGATAACTAAAGCCTAATTATTTTCTGCAATTTAGACTTCTGTTTACTCAGAGCACATCTAGTATACTCATTTAGAAGCTCTATTAGCTACAAAGTTTGATTTTGTTTTCCCAGTGTGCCACTCCTCAGCCATGGAAAATCATGATTCTTCACATTTACGAGTACCTAAAGGAAATGATGGTGACCCTAAAACACATCAGATTCAGATGAAAGAAAAGGGTCTCCATATTTATTAAAAGGGGACAAGAGCTCTGTATTTCTTAAGGCTTCTAATGTGAGCTATTGAGAATGGAAATCAAAATCGTAACTATTAACACTTAAAAGTTGGGCAATGAATCATTACATTACAGTGTCTTAAAATGCGAAACCTTCTCAAAACTGGGTATTTCTAACCAACCCACCAGCATAGGCAACCTTTGTGTGTTGGAGAGGGGGAAGGCGGGGGGGACTCCTGTTGGGGTGGGAAATGAGTGGGAATTGTAGAGGAGAAAAGGAAAGGAAAGAAATCTAACTCAAGGACCTTGAAAAGTTAATTTGGAAACTTTTGTTAGTGACTTTGGACTTCATTAAACTCCATGCATCACTACAGCAGCATGATCTCAACGGTTTGAAAGGTATTTGTCATCAGCAAAAGAAAAACATTATTTTTAAAGGAGTAAAAAGATTGATGCATCACTGCGGACCACTTAAGCCCCACACAGTTTCAGTCTTTAGTATTAATCTAAACGTGATGGCTTTTGCATACGGTGCATAATTAAACATTTTCTTTTCAGAGCTTTATAGAATCCCCATATGTTTTTAATGGCATCATCTGAATGTTTTTCTTAATAATTCTGGCAGCCCGCTCCTGAATCTTCAAGTTTGTTTTTTGTTCCTAATATCTTTTCTACAGAGGCCGCATTGTGCCAGAGATTGAATAAAGCTCTGAGAGCCTCATCGTCAAGGAAGACACACACTCACAGACTCACACACGCTCACATTCTGCTCTCTCCTCTCTCCTCCCTTGCAGCCGGCATTGCTGTTGGCACAGATAAAAGATGTGTGTGAGAGTGGGCAAGGAATGAACACAAGACTCCGTGCCAAAGCCTCACTCTCCCATGTGGCATGTTCCCTTTCTCTTCTCTAGTAGGACTTAGCTACCTCATGTTAGGTGTCTGCCTGTCCGTCTGCCTGCCTGTCTGTCTATGAGTGTTTGGTGAGCATATTTACGTGTATACGTACCAATGGGGCAGCTGCAACATATGGTCTGCCTGACACAGGCTGGACATACCATAATTTGCTGACTCAGTACCTACTGCCTCATGCGAACTGACTTTCTCTTCTTGAGCAGTGGTCCATTTTTTTAACCAAACCCTTTCAGACACGACCCATAAAACGGAAATAATGGAATGTTCACCATTTAGCTTAGTCAGCCACATTTTGAGCTGTAAATCAGAATTACCTCCATTTCAGATGGTATAAATGCAACCCGGTGATCAAGCATACATTCAGGAGGGGACATCGGGATACAATAATAATCTGAGACTACAATACCCATGCCCACCCAGGACTGGTGCCCATGGTCTCCAACACAGAATGTAAGCGCCTCTGCTTGAAGAATAAGTAATTCAGACAGAAGAATGTACACCATTGTTGTTCAAAGGTAGCCGTGAATTTGCCTTATTCCAACATAAATTTAACTTCTGGAAATGGACAAAGACAATAAATAACTCACATTTGAATCACAAGTCTCCTTTAGATTGAGTGTTTGAACTCAGATCCAAGTTTCAAAACATAATATTTTTTAAAGCATTCTCACACTCTTTTCATATTTGTCATCTTGCAATCTGATGACGTGATGAACAAAATGGAAATGGTAACCAAAACGGCTTCCTTATGCGATTTTCCTCATTGAGCTTCATTTATTTACAGATGGCCAAGTGGCTCTGAGGGCATTTGAAGCCGTCCTATTATTAAGAACTGAGCTTTATCAAAAATTTCAAAGACCTGGTTTGTGTTTCAGAATTCCGCAGATGATGTGCCTTAAGTAGAAACAACCACCCTGGAAAGTCTTAAAACATATGCAGGCCAACAAGGGCAGAAACAAATTATCCAGGAATGGGATTGCTATGGTTTTCACTGGTGCTTCTAGCATTTGCTATGGGAACTTGACCGAAGCAAAATAATCTTTAATGGCCTCTCTTTTTAATGGTTTCCGGTAAACAAAAATAATTTTTTAAAAAAACCCGAACCTTAATTTTTCCTTCATCTAAATTGCTATAGGTAAATTTATAACATGGTAAACAGAGTAAAAAAAGAAGACTTCAGAAATGAAATGCCTAAATAAAAATAAAAAGTAAAGTTTAAAAAAAAAAAAAAAGTGGACCTTCTTCCTTATCCAGACACCATTTTGGCGGCTCATCTCCTAGTCCTGGTCAGAAGAAGGAGCTGCCAGAGAACCAAAGCCATAGGGTCTAACAGGCTCATAGTCCCATAGAAACTGTCATATCAAGTCTCCTGTGGGCACCCACACAACTATGCAACCTTGGTTAAATCTTTCTTAAAAGATTGTGAGTCACAAACACCAGCAGGACAATGGCACTTCCATCTAAAATTTGATGAAGGGACCTCCCCTACCCTCCCAGAGCAAAACAGCTTGGGGGCATCTCCACATTTGAGACAACCCTCTCCCCAACATGATACTAACTGACAAAGTTTCCCACATCCAGATCTCAGAGCATTTACCATCACAAACTTAATCCGTGGAAGCGGTAGAATGATTCCCTCCTCTTCCCCAGCATTTGAAAATCAATTGGTGCAGATGACCCCCACTTGGAGGTCTGAGAACAATTCTTGATTAGAGCAATGAGGAATTTTAAGAGTCAGAAGCTGGTAGGGGCGCCTGAGTGGCTCAGTTAGTTAAGTATCTGACTTCAGCTCAGGTCATGATCTCATGGTTGGTGAGTTCTAGCCCTGCTTTGGACTCCAAGCTGACAGCACGGAGCCTGCTTGGGATTCTCTCTCTCTCCCTCTGTCTCTGCTCCTCCCCGATTTGCATGCTCTCTCTCTAACTCAAGATAAGTAAAAAAAAACTTGAAAGAGAGAAAAGAGTCCTAAGCTTGTAGGTAGCAGGGCCTGATTTTCAGTGACTTTTCCTTGGGTTTTAAAAGCTGAATGCTAGCCTTCCCCAGTAGAATGGGGCAAATCCCCAGCTTCATACCCTAGTTTTTGTACTTGCCCACTCCCCAAGTTTCTCGAGGACCAAAGCCGGCTGTATTCTGTCTTCCTGCATGCAAACATTGGGTGGGTACCACTTGATGTCAGGAAATGTGCCAAGCACTGGGAAGAAGAATGAGAATAAATAGAGCTCAGTCCCTGCTCTCAAACAGCTCAGAGTAGAGAGAAGAACAGAGATACATTTTAAGTACGCTACAAGATGTTCTCATAGAGGCAGAAACAAATTGGTAGGGAGAACAAAAGTGGGGATTGATAAATACGCTGAGGTGGAACCAAGAACAGTTCACAGAAGTAACATCTGAGGTAGCACCTTAAACGCATTCATGTGGTAGAAAAGGCAGAGGGAGAGGAAGAAAGGCATTCTGAGGAGGCCGTACAGCACAGTTAAAGGCAGACGAGTGGTTCTCAGCCTTTTTCAAAGCAATCATCTGGGGATGTTTCTTAAAATGCAAATTGCTGGGTCTCACTCTCGGATTCTGGTTCTGTTGGTCTAACACAGGGATCGGAAGTTTGGATCTTTAACCAGCAGGTAGATCTCAGTCACACGTTGAGAAACAGCTGACCAGGGTCACAAAGGTGCATGGTATTTGCAGGATGAGAAGAAATTCAGGATGAACAGAGCATGGATTGGGGGTGGGGGGTGGGGGTGGGCTGATCTAGTTGACTAGCTTTATGTATTGGAGGGACATTGTCAAGACTTCTGGGCACCTGTGAAGCCCTAAAAATGAGATTCTAGGAAGCTTCAGACACCAAGAGCCACCATCAGAGCTATATAGGGCTGGATCCAGTCTCTACAGCTGTGATCTCTTGGGTGTCCATAGCTCTACAGCAAAGACTGGGGGGAAGAAGACTGGCCTGAGCCCAGACAGCCCAATGTCCCAGACCCAGCTCTACCACTTACTATGTCCTCTTGGCAAGTTATTTAACCATCTTGGGCCTCAGTTTTACCTCTGCAAAATGGGAATAATAACACCAAAAGGTCAAGGTTGTTCTAAACATTAAATGGTTTAATACACATGTAATGTCTATCTCAGTATCTTACGTGTAGTATTTTTAATAAAAATACAATTGTAACATCTAACATATGTTGAAAAATTCGGGAAAATAAAAGAGAGAGAGAGAGAGAAATAGTTCAGATTTAGAGTCATAGTTTGCCTACATGGAGAAGATGTAAAATTTCCCCATGACTCAGTCTCCCTGCAGGTTACCAGAGCATCCCTAAAAGTCACCTGTCCATCAGTATTTCAGATCCCCCAGACTTGTTCTCCCATTTTCTGGGTCCCCGCCTCAGAGCTCCAGCCTCTTTCTCAAATTGGATGCTCCCTGGTCTGACATAGTTTATTTGCCACTGTGACCACCACCAGAACCTGACCATTTTTCACAGGCTCTATCTCTCCTGATCACACAGAATCCCAAACCTCTCCCAGTGCCGCAGCCATTATTTATGAGGATTGGCACTGTGCCTGAGAGCAATTAATTTATCTGCCAAAGATACACTTAAGTGACTGTCTCATGAGGTTCCTGATCCCTACAGCATAAACAATCCAAAGCGGAGACAGAGCATCCCTGACACTGAGGGCATGGATAACTTTATCTTAAATCCTTACCTCCTCATTATATAAACAATAGTATGATTCTAAATTTCAAGGACACTATGGAGTTTCAAGGCATTTTCCTCTACCTTCTGTAATTTGACCCTCTCCATAACCTCTGGGAGAGGTAAGACTTTCCTCCCATTTTACAGATGTGAAAATATTGAGTTTCAGAGAAATTAGGTGATTTAGCTATATGGCCACTGAACTATAGACGTGAACCCAGGCTTCTGACTCCTGATACTTATGTTCTCCATTATTCTCTACATACCACCTCTCATGTCTGCTTACTTTGACCTTCATCCAGAAAGCCGATAAATGTTCGCGGGTTCAACCCTTCCATGTAAAAGATTACAAGTTTTGAATCACATGAAAATAAAGCCCATATAGCAGAACAGCCTAACAAACAGCTGTATCGATCACTTAAGAAGAGGTCATTAATTCTAAAGACATTGAAGAAATAATTGGGTTCCTTTCTGTACCAATTGGGAGCAGATATGGAGCCATAGCTATTCACCATGGTAGAGTAGAAAGAACAAGTTTTGGATCAAAAGGACCTAGGTTCACAATCCTAACTCTGCTGCTCAGCTGGTCACATGATCTCGAGCACATTGCTGAAATCCTGGGTCTGACTTTTTTCATCCTTTTTTTAAAATTTTTTTTTAATGTTTATTTATTTTTGAGAGAGAGAGTGTGAGCAGGCGAGGGGCAGAGAGAGAGGGAGACACAGAATTGAAGCAGGCTCCAGGCTCTGAGCTGTCAGCACAGAGCCCGACACGGGGCTTGAACTCATGGACTGTGAGATCATGTCCCGAGCCGATGTCAGACGCTCAACCGACTGAGCCACCCAGGCGCCCCTGACTTTTTTCATCCTTAAGATGCGATGAGCATCTCTAAACTCAAGCATGATTGTATGACAACAAATACCAGAAATCTAACTCAGTAATCACATAGAAGCCCTTAGCAACTGTAGGCCACTTCCCCCAGACTGATGTTACAAACTTTCGTGTGCATGAGAGCTTGTTAAAACCCAGCTTGCTAAGTTACCCCGTCCTCTCATTTCTGATTCAGCAGGTCTGGGACTTTGCATTCCTAACTAGTTCCCCCCATGAACTAGTTCCCCCCCCCCATCAGTTCCCTGATGCTGATGCTGCGGGGTCCAGGGACGACAACTTGGGAACCACTGCTGTCAAGCAGGACAAGGGTCATGCGGTCATGGAGAAAGAAGTCACTGGATAAAAACCTAAAGCCTAGAATGGCCATGCCAAGCTACTAGATGTTGATCACCAACTCCCAAGCAAAGCCAGCTAAGAAAACAGAAGGCTAAAGACAGCCATAATCCTTTCTCCTTCATGGAACCAGTGTCACGGACTTATTAGGGTCAGATGACTCTGAGCTAAGTAAGCACTTTGTCTAAAACTCCTTGTGATAACTGTGTTTTCACTTAAATCCTTCTGAAATTCTTACACACAGATCTCCTATCTCCCCTTCTAGAAACGTTGCTGACTTATTAACAGTCCCTACAAGACCTTGGGAGCACGTGATTTAGTGCTTATGAGATCCAGTAGCATAGTCTGATTGAGGGTACTCAACCAAATACCCAGTCACCCTCAATGTGGTTTCTGCATCACTAGCACCTCAGTTATTCCATCGTGCACACACACACACACACACACACACACACACACACACACAATTTGCAGAATCAGAGGGTCTATCAGGAGTGCAATTAGGGCAAATCATTTAAGAAATGCACCGGCCATAGCTCATGTTTACACATAAACCTTTTCTCTTAAAGGGCGTGTTGCTTCTTGAAAGGAATCAAAGTACAACAACAAAACCCCAGAAAATACATTAACCCTATTTTATGAAGGTGGTACAGACACTATATTCTCTTTTGTTTCCAGATATGAAGAATACATAAAAGTGTGATGAACAGGCACTGGCATATATATTGTTCTGTTCGTGCGAAGGAGTCTGTAATATATCTCTATTTTGCTGCAGCCAGCTGCCACTGAGTCATCAGTTCCCACTGTATTATCCCGTGCTCAGTTCCGTTGGAATATTAAGCAGCCACCAGATTCCAAACTCTGCATTTCCTCACATTTGGCTCTTCCCTGATCAAGCGTTGTTTCTCTGTGATTATATATATATATATATATATATATATATATATATATATATATCTCAAACCCTGGAATCAACTTTCTTTGTTTTATCAAGACCGGGTGTGTAGTGATTCTGATTTATCATTTTTACAACAGTCTCTTCCCTGCGGGCTCCAGGTCGTGATGGTGGCATTGCTACGATTTATGGTGGGGATTGTTGACGGAAAATGTATGCTCTTTTTGATTTTCCTTCTTCCCAACACCTGGTTCTTATTTGTTCAACTCTAGCTTCTGCCATTTTAAGCATTATTTACCATTTGCTGAAATGCATTGGTTTATTTGTTGGGCGTGTGTAAGGTAGAGGATGGATTTTTACGGTTGGCTATCCTTTTTCCTCTTCTCAACCCAACGTGGTTTTTTTGTTACATTTTCTTATGTTGTTAGGAACCTGGAGTTCCCATTCATTTCCCATTTGTTTCTCCTTATCTGCCACAACATATTAGGTCTCTCAGAAAGAAAAAGAAAATGCAGGCTGGTTAGGTTCTTCAAGGAGGTTTTTGAATTCTCTGTGCCTCACACTGTAGGTGGTCACCTCCCTTTCCAACCTGGATCCATTATTTATTACTTAGCGAAGGCTCCTCTCTCTCGGAGTCCCAGAGCAAGGCTAATTTTTCTTTAGACTCTAAGAACACTTCAGAATAACTTGGCAAAAGGTAGAGCTTTTGAAGCCTGTTAGGAATCCATTTGCCAATATTGAAGATAATTTTAAAAGGTGGAGATGAAATAAACAGAGATGCTCACACCTGAGAAATGTTTGATTTGAAGGCTGATATTTAGGTCTTCTGTCCAAAGCAATCACAAACCAATCGAGACTATTTTTTTTCCACCAGAAGATGAAAACACCCAGAGTGCTTTCTCCTTTTTAGGTTTTCCCTAATGCACTTAGCAGAGTGCTAGGCACTGTGAATGCCTTCTCAATATTGATTTCACGTTTAACCAGAGTTTCTTTTGTTAATATGCATACTTTTCCAAGAGGTCTGGTAGTTTGGGGTTTAATTTAAATTTTTTTAATGTTTATTTTTGAAAGAGACAGAGCACGTGCAGGGGAGGGGCAGAGAGAGAGAGGCTCCGAAGCAATCTCCAGGCTCTGAGCTGTCAGCACAGAGCCCAGCGTGGGGCTCAAACCCACAAATAGCAAGGTCATGAGCTGAGTCAAAGTCAGGCGCTTAATGGACTGAGCCACCCAGACGTCCCATTTGTGGGACTAATACTTCATGCCCTCTCTACCTACCCCTCCACTTAATTGCTGAAAACAGAAGTCAGCTTCTCAAATTGCAATTTTTAAAGTTTGTTTATTTATTTTAATAGGGGATGGAATGGCAGAGAGAGAGAGAGAGAGAGAGAGAGAGAGAGAGAGAGAATCCCTAGCAGACTCCACGTTCAGCACAATGCAAGGCTTGATCCCACAATCAAGGGATCATGACTTGAGCCAAAACCAAGAGTCAGAGACTCAACCAACTGAGCCACCCAGGTGCCCCACAAATTGTAATTCTTAAATTTAAAAAGCCCTGAATAAGCCAATCAGATGTGCTGTGGTGGAGATTGTTCATAACCCCCGTGATGAGGTACTGCAACATACCATTTTCTCCAGGATAGTTCTGGTTTACAACCTGTTATCTCAGTGTCATTGGTAATAGTGGCATCTTGTCACTCTCAAAAGTGGCCCATTTTAGAAGAAAAGTATATAGTCATACTATCCCATACCTATCCCCCCTCTTCCTCCTTTTAGTAACAAAACCCCTGCTAAGTTTTATTCGATGAGATACTGGGCTGCCCGGGTCAAAACTGCATTCCCCAGTTTTCCTTGCAGCCTAGTGTGGCCAGTTATTTACATGATAAACAAGCACATAGTGCTGTTCTAGGTACTCTACAAATTAACACACTTAATCCTCATCATAGGAGCTAGGTGCTATTTCATCATCTCTATTTTATGGATGAGGAAACTAAGAGGTTAGCTAACTTGACCAAGTGGCAGAGCTAGGATGTGAACCCCAAGAGTCTAATTCCAGAGTCTTGTACTCTTGACCCACTACCTCCAAGCGTGACCAAGTGCTGGCCAACGGGATGGGGGAAGAGTGACGTGGCAATCTCTCCACCTCCCCTGCAAAAAAGGAACCTCATTGTCACCCACTCTTTCTTGCCTTATTCTCTCAAAATAAAACGTGGTGCTGAGGAACATACAGACAGAGACAACATTCCAGGAGTTGCAGAAGCCACAAAACAAAGGGATCCTTGGTCAGCCTCGCAGACCAGAGCACCTTCCCACCCTCAATTGCCTGCCACCTCAGGATCATATGTATGAGAAAAATATCCTATCTCATTTGAGGCACTATCAGCCTGTACCCTAACACATGTCCACATCCCTGCCTCACAAAGTCTCATGTAGATGTTCAGAAGGTAGGTGAGAATCATCTGTTCCAGTAGCAAAATGAGCCCTCCTGACCAGATCCAAGCATTTTCCCCAAATGCCCCCAAGGTTCCTACCTATGCCAAGGTCTGCTCCCATACCAACATCAAGGACTTTGCCGCAGTACATGTAATTCTTAGTACATAGAAACTTTCCATGGGAGATAGACATGAAAGAGATAATACATAGCCTAGGTCCTTACTCTCAAGCATCTAGGTGCCATCATGGCCTCCTAAATTATTCCAGAGCAAAGCACTCATCACACAGACCTTCCTCTATCCCTGCATGAAACACACCCTCTACCTTGACCTATAGCATCCCCTTCCCCTTCCCTATTTTATTTTCCTCAATAGCATTAACCACCACATAAGGTATGTTCATCCCTTTATGTATAGCCAATCCCACTTGAATTATCATCTCATTGGGGAAGGGACTGTGTCTGCTTTGGTCATTGCTTTATCGCCAGCTCCTGACAGAGGCTTCTATGCAATAGGTACTCAATAAGAATACTTGAATAAATGAATGGCGAATGAACAACTTTGAACAGCTGTAGCTCTGTGACCCTGGGCAAATTACTTAACCTCTCTGGGTCCCATGATAATAATATATAATAGAGTTGTTGTGAAAATTAAAAGAGATAATAAGAGGTAATACATGTCAAATATAGAGACTACCTCCCAGTACATGGAAAGGTCCAAATACAATGGTAAGAGTTGTAAGCAACATAGTACTCATTATGCAGCCCCTGTGCCGTGCACTATTATTTCAGTTAATAATAGCCCATGTGTTCAGAACCACCCACCTTCTGGTACCACAACAGGAATTCTGGTTCAGCCACTATACGGCTCCTGCCTTGTTCTGTTTCTCTTTCTGGAATTTCCTAAGAAAAGCCAGACTGCAATTTCCTGACATACAACAAACTCCAACCCTCTCTAGTGAAATGCAGACCAGGAGCTGCTAGAACTGGCCTTACCTTTGATAAGAAAAGAGAAAACAGTATTTATTTTAGGATTAGAATCATGTCTGGTGTAAGAGTTATCGAGTTGAGCTATTTGGCTTTGTTTGTGAAACATTTCCATTTGGTATGTCTGTAATATCATCGATGGCCTCTCATCCACTAATAACCTGAGAGGAGAGTCAACTTGCTCCTTTTTCTAGGACTTTCCTTAGACCCTGTCACTGCCTCCTCCTGATAGAAGCATCTAGAACAGCTCTTGAATAGTACAACCAGACTGTAACTGAACATTATACTCTGGAAAAAAGCCATGTCCAATATCCAGCTAGATAGTGAGACCTCTTCCAAAAAAAATAGGTGAGGTAGAGTTTTGGGGATAGCAAAAGTGGTGTGTGTGTGTGTGTGTGTGTGTGTGTGTGTGTATTTTTTTTTCCATAAAGGTCCTAGGACAACTTTCAAAGGGAAAAATCCATACCCAGCTTTGTGGTATTGAATTAGCTCCTTCCAACTGATCTTTCTGAGATGTTATTCTTACCCATCCCTATGCTTCCAGCCCTCAGCTCTTTCCACCTTTAACACTGACCAAACTAGACATTCTCTCGAGGATGATGACTAACGGAGTAGACGTAGGGGAAGCACTGCAAATTTGAGTGACCACTATACGCAGGAACTGTATGCCTCCCATTTGTTATTTCTAAGGTTATTTTAAAATCTCACAATCCTAAGAGTAAACCATAATTACTGTCATTGTCATTATCTCCATTTTATAGATGGGGGAACAGGCTCCGAGAAATTGTTGCTAGGACCCAAGGCCCCACAACAAGTGAGAAGTGAAATGAGGATTCTAATCGAGGTATTTGTAGCTCCAATACCTTCTCCACTAGATCTTTCAACTTTTGACCCCTTATAATTCCCATGTGCGAGACTGTTCTTGCAAACATTTCTGGAGACCTCAATACTAAACATATAAAACAATTGCCTACACTTCACCCTAACCAGGAGAATTATCTCCCCAAGTGCCACCCTTCAGGACTCATCCAGCCAAGGTGCCTGCAGTTATAATTCCATTCTGCAGAATGCTGGGGCTCCCTGCCTGTACCTCTAACTTAGGTGTTAGTATTAGAAATGTCTAACTAATTAGCTTTTCAAAAATTAAGAGTCCACACCTAGAAATTCTGACCTAATTGGTCAGAGGTGGGGTCTAGGCATCAGGAGTGGTTTTAAAACACCTCAAGCTTTATCCATTGTGCAACCAGGGCTGGAAATACCATTCCAGACAGTTCCCCTGCTGAGATTCAGGAACTTCTCTGTCCTTAACTCATAGTTGTACCTGCCCCCAGCTGAATAAAACTTCAGATGAATCACTTTCCAAATTTGTTTCTCATTTATTCTAACTGCTATGTCCAATCCTGGCCTAATTATTCACTTAATCTTGCCTGATTTGGCTCCTAGTGTAATTTTTTTCTGACAACTCAAAATTCTCTCAGTACTGACACATTAGTTCATTGAATAATCCCTTAAAATATCACACCAGTCTTTTTTGTTCATAAATGGTAGATTAGGAAGACATAGGATTCACTTCTGGCTTGATGGCTAAATTAAGGCAAATTACTATAATTCTACACCTTCAATATATAAAACAGACAGGTTATAATACTTGACATATTTTAAATTCTCAGAAAGAGTGTAGTATAGCACTGTCTGGGTTGGAATCACAACTCTGCTGTTAACTGGCTGTGCAACCTTTAGCAAATCACGATCCCTCTCTGAACCTATGCTTACTCAGCTATGGAGCAATGGAATAAATCAGAGTTGTTGAGTCTCAGATTTTATCCCAATGTTAAAGAAGTTCTATAATATCAGACTGATGAGCAACTAACTGCTGGTGGGTGCAGTGATGTTAATTAATTGGTGGTATTTAAAACACATTTGAGGTTTCCTTTCACCAGGCCACTGAAAGAGCCCTGTTCAAGTCTTAGCCAAACCAAGAAAAGAACAGAAATGGAGCTTACATTTTATAACCAGGGAAGAGTAGCTATGGCTACTCCTTTGAAACAAATGTGTTCTATAAATGTATTTACACTCTAGAGAAAACTCAGATCTGGTCAATTAGACTTTTATTTCAGAATTTGTATCTTCACTGAAGGAAATACTTCATAGACTCACAAAACCCCAGAAATGGAGGACACCCTGAAGAACCATTTCATTCATTCCTCTGTAAACCCTTCATTTATTCTATGTATTCCTCTATATGTAGATAAAATTATACTGTTCAGGAAAGAAATACAGTATACCTCTCTATTCCTTAAATATATTAATAGATGAGTGTTAACAACCCCATAGCCTATTTTTTGTGTCATTTTAACTCAAATTTACCCAAATTCTGACTGTGCTAGTCTCTTTTCAGATGCCTGTGACTCGTTTGCCTGATTCCTTTAGCCCTTCCCCCTAGGATATCAACTTCTAGAATTCCCACTGAACTTCCAATCATGCTCTACAAATTCTCTACACATAGCCTCACATTTCAGAGTCTCCTCTGTACTCCAGATCAACTGCCTCTTAGATATCTCCTCCTGGGCATCAAATTCAACCTCTTCCCACCATGCTAATCCTCTTCCAATAATTTCTTATATTCATGAAGGGCACCATCATGCATTCATTTGCACTAACCGGGAAATTAACTCTACATCCGCTTCTTCTTTATTCCATAATCAAACACTCACCAAGATTTTGTCCCCTAAAAATGTTGTGAATTCATCCATTGCTCTCTATTTCCATTATCCCCAGTCCAAAGAGCTATCCACTCTCTTGTCGATACTGTAAGAGCCCAATCTCCTCCACAGCAGCCAGAGTAATCTTTTTTTTTTTAATGTTTATTTGTTTTAGAGAGAGAGAGACACACAGAGTGTGAGCGGGGGAGGGGCTGAGAGAGAGGGAGACACAGAATCTGGAAGCAGGCTCCAGGCTCTGAGCTGTCAGCACAGACAGAGCCCAACGTGGGTCTCGAACTCACGAACTGTGAGATCATGACCTGAGCCGAAGTCAGACGCTCAACCAACCGACTGAGCCACCCAGGCACCCCCAGAGTGATCTTTCAAAAACATATCACATCATAGCATTTTCCTGCATAAGACCCATCAGTGACTCCACAGGGCTCTCAGAATAAAGACCCCTGTCTTCAAGGTCCTGAAACACCAAACCCCCTCTCCCCAAACCAAGCCTCACCAGTCACACACTGAGCTGCTGTCCCCCTCACCTACAGCTTCTTCAATTCTTCAGCTTCCTTCTTACCTGAGAGCCTTGCACATACTGTTCCCTCTGCCAGGAATGCTCTCCACCCCCTTCATCCTTCAGAGCTCACCTTCCTCACCTCCCACAGTTTCTGCTCTCGCTATTACACTCTCACACAGCGTTCATCCTGCACTTGATCTGCGTTTCACATACCACAACTCTTGGCATGCATAAAATTATTTGATTAATTGTTTTGTTAATTACCCCTTATCTATGGACTATGTCTGCCTTACTCACTGCTCTATCACCAGTGCCCAGCACCAAGCGACTTGCACATAGTAGACATTCTATGTTCTAGTAACATTCTGGTAAATGGTTGACTTCTTCCATCAAACAGCAGCTTATCCTTTCCATTCTTCTTGCCCCTCCCTTCACTGCCAAATGTCCTTAAAGACTGGCCTCTATTATCTGCCCCAGCTCCACTCCTACTCACTTGTCAACCCACAGAAATGTGAGGTCCTCGGCTACCACTCCAATGAAACCGTTAATGCTGAAGGTCGCCAGTGAAAGCTGACGATCTGATGGGCTTTTCCTAGATTGACTCCTACTAACCATCTCTGTGACATTTGAGAGTGTGGACAACTCCCTCCTGTTACCTTTATGCAAAAAAAAAAAAAAAAAAAAAAGGGCAATGAGTAGCTTCTTTGCTCCCAGCCCTACAATTAAAACAGGATCCCTTCTCTCATTGCATCCAGTAAGTCAGTCAAATCAGTAATCACAAATATATGCAACCATAGCCATGTAGGTGCCAAGAAACAAAGAGATAGGAGAGTCTCAAAGGTGGGGATTCCGAAACTGCTCTGCTCTTCTCCTCTGATTGTGCTCGTTTTACTTCCGCAGCTGAAGTACTGCAGCCCTCTGCATGTCCCCTGATCGGCTGCAGGCCAGGGTTTCTTCCTTATCACGCTGCACTTCTCATGTGCACTCTCTCTCTTCCTGTTCTCGGTGCCAACAACTCCCAAATCTGTATCTTCAGGCCTAATTTTCCAACCACTTCTTGGATATCTCCAGGGTGTTCCCCGGGCGCCTAAAATGGTGCATTCCAAAACAAATCAAAGGCCTCTCCCCAGTCCTTCTTCTGCTGTTGCCTCTCTCACCAGTCACCTGAACTAGAAATGCAATTCCTGTGAGATCTTCCTCTCCCTTCCCCTCACCTCCACAGCAGTCAAGGAGTTGTCCCGCTTCTGCCTTCTAACCATAATTGGACCTGTTCTCCACGCCCAGTGCCATGACTTTTGTCCAAACGTTCGTCAGCAGCTCCTCTGCATTACTGCTATCGGCCTCCTCCCTGCACCCCTTCTTCCACGCTTCCCCTACTCTGATCATTTGCTTTGCTACCATCCACATTTAATGTGGCCATGTTATTGCCCTGTTGAAAAGTCTCTGGTGTCTTTAAGACAGAGTCCACATTCATTAGCTTCATAATCAGATCCTACTACCTCTCCTGTCTTACTCTTTTCGTTCATTCATCTTATAAATATTCATTGAGTACCGAGTCTATAGCAAGCACTATTTTAGGCACTGGAGATAAAGCAGAAAATACAACGATGCCTTCATCAAGACCCACACTCAAGTGCTGTAATACACATCACACCTACCACACACACACACATGCACACACCTGGCCTCTAGCAACGTGAAATCTCTCATCATTTTCTACGTGCCCCATGTTTGTTCAGACTTTTATATAATACCTCTACTGGCTGAAAGACTCTTTCCTTCCTCTCCGACATAGTTGCACTCCCTGTAGACTCAACACTCAAACGTAACCTCTGCGGAGCCTGTGGGAACTCCTCAGACACAGTTAGACACACTCCCTTCTCTACATGTCAAACCACTTTGAACCCATCTCTCTCATGTGTACTTCCTTTTTATTTGTCTGTCTCCATCACTAAACTGTCAGCCCTTCAAAAATAAAATATCATCTTTTTCTAGTGCACATCCTCCACACATTTTGCACTAATCGTATGAATTGAAAAATAAATGAACCAATATGATCCACTATGGCTTGTAGAGGAGCAAGGGTTCACAAACTATACCGTGCATTAGAATAAGCTGAGGGTCTTGTTAAAATACCAATTCTGATTCATTAAGCCGGGGGTGAGTCCCAAGAATGTGCGTTTCTACCATGCTCCCAGGGGAATGCTGATGCAGCCAGCCTAAGGACCATACATACTTTGAGGAGCAAGGCTTTAGAACGGAGTGATCAGGAGACCCAGAAAGTGAAGCTGGCTGGGAAACCATTCCCGTGGAAATTAAGCAAACACCAAAAGATAGTTCTGCTTCACATCTTGTCTATCAAGTCTGCATGACATCTTGACAGCGACCAGCTTCCTGAAATACGGGGGTGAAACACCACTGTTGTAGACTTTGCCCAGTTAGACAGCCTATGCTGCATTCTACACATCTTCTGGGAAGCCCCAACTGAGCTCATTCGCCAGCTTCTGCTTGTTGCAAAAGCCCAATGCCTGTCTTTGTTTCCAACTCTGCAGATGGCTCAAATGTGTTCCCTTGTCATCTCTAGCATGGACACAGGCCCCCAGACTTCCCTGCCAAGAATCAGCGGCAGAGGACAGCTCAGTTCCTCTTGAACTCTCCATGTTCTAAGGCAACAGCCCTGGCTGCCATTCAGGGCGTCACTTTTCAAGCCACCCTGCCCCATTGAGAGGGGCCTTGGCACTGGCTCGTTGCCCCGCCTGGCCAGCACACCTCTCCTCTCGGCCCACAACCTCTGCACTCTGCCAGTAGCCTGCAAGCACTCACAGGAGCCGTCTGAAAGGCGATCCCAGTTTTAGTTAAAATTTTTCCTACCCACAGAATTCTGAGATGCTACTGGGGATTTACAAGTTGTTTTAAGGCTGTTTTAAAGATAAACCCATGGTATTTACATAGATATATGGGCCTGTGTAAAGGACTGTGTGGTTCTTTATAAAAGATGCAGTATAAATGTTCTTGTATTACTAGAAGGATTATATAAAAGATGTTAAAACATATTTCAACCAAGCAGTGGTATAGATGGCCACAGAATATAATGTATCCATTGTCAAGAAATCCCCACCAGAGACCTCTGAAATCTTACATTGATTGAGTTGTGCTGGACTTGCAGCACATTGAAAATTTTCCAAATGGTAAAATATTAAATATACTCTTTTTAAAAAATATTTACCAGTTAAACACTAAAGTACTGTAACTGGCTGACCTTTCACAGCAGCTTTGTTCTACTTTTCCAAAAGCAGCCAGAAAGGGATTGTTTTCTTTTAAAGCTTTGTTTTGTCTTTTAGAAAAAAAGAGCCAACTTATTTTGAGCATACTACCCACCCCCCCCCCCTCCGCCTATGCAATAACATCATAATGGCAGAATAATCACGGTAAACAATGCCCTGGGGATTTAGCTGGCTACAGCAGGGGACTCTAGGAGCCAATTTCAGTGCTTTTCTTAACTACATCATTGCATTTTTGTCTGCTAGTGGATAAGAAGAGTCTCCTTTTAGAGCAGGTTGATGGAAAGTGCTAATTGTTGACACATTAGCTAATTGTTATGATTAGCCTCTGACTTTTTTTTTATTCTAAAAGTCAAGATCTCAACTGTGAAGTATGAAGATGCTTATTACAACAATGCTATGAAAACATTCAAACAATGAAAGGCTAATCTTCAGAAGCATTCAATCCGGTGGCAACTAGACAGCCATGCCTTTAAAGACCAGACAACCATCAGGAAAAAAAAATATCCTAACTGCCGCATCCACCCAATATTTCAGACATAAGTGTTCTGGGTTATCATTAATGATCTGTTTTTACAAATTCACTATGTCTTTGGAAAGTTGAAGTAACTCCAAACCAAATAAACCCTGTGCGAGCCATAATGGTCCACTGACAATTGCAGCAGCTTGGAATTCATGATAATGTGAACCTGTAAGGTACCACACTTAGGTGTTTCTCTATTTTCTAAAAACCAACATGGGGTATTTGAAATCGGGGTCATTCTCAGCCACAGTTCAACTTGGGAAAACAACTAAGTATGAAGACTAGAATGTGCCCATTCTTTAATATTTACAGAAAAGGAAGCAGAGGAAATCAAGTAGAGAGAAAAAGTAGCAAGAAACCAAATTGCAGGGTTCAATTCTTGGCTCTGGCCATTGAATGAGTCACTATTCTGTGCCTCATCCAGCTGACTTGTAAGTGCAAGCAAATATTTACCATTTGCTATAGGAATATCCTGGCTTCGTATACATATATTATTTGACTGAATTTCAACTTTTAAAAATTCAGACACATATTAAAAAATCAATGCACCACTGTATCCCAGTGTTCATTTTATAGTTTAACAAATGGAGAAAATACAGTCTTCTTAAATTATTCTTGTTTATAATCTTCCCTAAATAACATAATCAAGTTTTACAATCCACTCATTAGTCAATATCTTTACATTTTTCTTCCTTCAGTGTTATTCGTTTTTTTAAACTTTAAGTATCTGCATCCTTAAAATGTGTGTGTGTGTGTGTGTGTGTGTTTTAAACAACCTACCTTTGTCTATACATAGTTTAAGTATTTTGAGTAACTCGGTTACTAACTAGTTGACCCATTTGGGGTTGTTTACAAGATTAAATGTGATAATATCTTAATGTGGCTAAAGCAACGCTTAGCACATAGCAAGCACCTAATAAATGTTCGCTGCCTTCAGCAGCAGCATCAAAGTGACAAGTAAGTGGTCAAATAGACTTGCATTTATGAAAAAAAAAAATGGTGTAGGTTCCTAGCTTAACCCAATAAGTGACACAGCACTGAACATGAAAGAAAGTATTATTAATAGCTACTAAATTTTTTTGGTGCACATGCAAGTCAACCCTTTACTGAACACCTATTACACAGTAGGCTGTATACTACATGGGTTATATTAGGGTTCCGTCTACATAGACAAACTGAGCTGAAGTTAAAAGTGATAATAATAAAACACTTCAGTCTCTCAATTTAAATGCCCCCAGGGTAGAATCTTTAGATCCTAAAAGGAAGATAAGGCTACAAGAAACAAAGGAAAGAGGGAAATCTTGGGGAAAAAAAAAAAAAAAAAAAAAAAAAAAAAAAAAAAAAAAATATATATATATATATATATATATATATATATATGCAGGCCTTATAAATGTTTGCCTTTACTAAACAAACACAAATTAAGACAGTAACACAAAACCAAGAGTGTGACAAAATCTTTCTATCCTCCATGTGTGATAATTAAGTGAATAATAATTTATCTTTCTCCCTTGTTCAAATCTTTTCAAGCTCTTTCTGCTGCACAGTTTCAACCAGCTATTTCAAATTTTACTTTGCAGTGTTGCAAACAGCGTAATGAGAAGCCACTCTTTTCTTGTTCTGGTTCTCCATTCAACACGAGTGTTGTCTGGCTGAGACTCCGTACTGACTCCCAAGTCATGCCAGAGACACAGCCTGAAAGTGTCTCCTTCATTTCCCCCCAACATATCTCCTACCCCTTCCCGTGCCCCAGCTTCTTCTTCTTTTTTTTGGGGGGGGGGGCATAATTTATTTTTTTTTTCACTATATGAAATTTATTGTCAAATTGGTTTCCATACAACACCCAGTGCTCATCCCAAAAGCCAGCTTCTTCCACCCTGGATTTTATCACAACCCTAGTGCCTGCTCTACAAACTATTTTACTTCTACTTTCTTTTCCCAATCTCCTGTTTTTCTTTTTGAAGTTATCCTAACAGGAATGATTTGAAATTTACACATACATGGACATCAAAATTCTCACCCTGGTGAAAATATGTTTAAAAGTAAAGCTTCAGGTGAAGGAAGCTCTATGTTTAAGAGGGTTCACTGTGGGCAGAATAAATGAAGTTATTATTTTAAAAGAAAATGCAATATTGAATTGAGCCAATAACTTATTTTCCAGTTGAATTCAACTTGTTTTCTTACCAAAATATAGATTTGTTCTAACTGTCACATGTATCGTTATAATGCTTTTGTTTCTAATTCTTTTAAAACTTTATATACAAGAACACAGCTATATATCACTATATATACTCTTCTGCATTGGGGGGAATTCCCATCCATCCATCATTTTACTTTAAGTAAGAATAACACAGGAACAAAATCCCTGAATATTTTAACATATTCCCTGAAAATGTATTAATGACTTTACAACATGACTATAAAATACACAATCTTCTGCAAATGTTCAAGTATGTGCTGGGTAGCAGGTCTATTTAAAAATACATCTTATCTCCTATATCAACCTCCTCCATCTAATACATGAGGAAAGTGAAACTTGGAGTAACAAAGAGACTTTCGCAGTGTACATATCAGATGGTGGCATACCCATGGAGTTTGTACACGTCACACCTTTCATGGAAAGAATAATGATACAAGGCATGGCCACCTCAAGATGCAGCTCTCCTGATGGTGTTTTGGACTGGATCCAAACACACCAGACATGAGACAAATTATTACGAACCAGCCATTAAGTATTCTATTTCACCATCTCCAAATTTGAAAGAAAGAAAGAAAGAAAGAAAGAAAGAAAGAAAGAAAGAAAGAAGAGAGAGGAGGGAGGGAGGGAGGAAGGAATAGAGAGGAGAGGAGAGGAGAGGAGAGGAGAGGAGAGGAGAGGAGAGGAGAGGGGAGGGAAGGAAAGAAGGAAGAAAAAATGAAAGAAAGAAAGAAAGAAAGAAAGAAAGAAAGAAAGAAAGAAAGAAGGAGGGAGGAAGAGAAGAGGGAGGGAGGGAGGAAGAGAAGAGGGAGGGAGGGAGGAAGAGAAGAGGGAGGGAGGGAGGAAGGAATAGAAAGGAAAGGAAAGGAAAGAGGAGAGAGGAGGGGAGGGGAGGGGAGGGGAGGCAGGAAGGATGGAAAGAAGGAAGAAAAAATGAAGAAAGAAAGAAAGAAAGAAAGAAAGAAAGAAAGAAAGAAAGAATGAAAAAGAAAGAAAGGAAGGTAAAATGATAAAATTCAACCTAGGTTGATTATAAATAAGGGTTTGTAATAGGTTTCTGGTGTGTCCTACTTCCAAATCTTTAGGGTGTGTCCTAAATTCAATGACTGATATCCTTATAAAAAGTAGGAGAGTAGATTTGAGACCCAGAGACCCAGAGGGAAAGGCCCAAAGAAAACAAGAGAGGCAGAGATTGGTACCATGCAGCTCCAGGGCAAGAAACGCCAATGATTTGCCTGCAGCCAACGGAAGGCAGCCATGAAAGATGCACACAACAGATTCCCCCTCAGGGCCTCCAGAGGGAACCAGCCCTGCAAATACCGCAGTTTGGGCGTCCAAAACTATGAGAAAATAAGTGCGTATTGTTTTAAGCCACCAGGTTTATGGTAATCGGTTACGGCAGTCCTAGGAAACCACACACTCACAGTCAAGATTTACTCAGGGTCTCCGTGAAGGTCAAATGAGACGATGGGAAGGCAACGAGCACAACACTCAGTGAAAGCTCCTTTACCCGCTCTCCTCCTCCGGTCAGTGAGAATGGGTATGTTGTAGGTTCTCTCTTGCGGTGGACTCCGGCTGGCCAGTGAGCATCCTTATAGGGCCGGAGCTCCTCCCTCCTTCCTCCTGCCGGGAAGGGCCGGTCCTCCTCAGGACATGTCAGTGCCAGCCTGTTTGGTCCAGGCTTTTCTTCCCAACTGCCTGCCTGGCTTCCCTAACGTTGCCCTTGCCTCCTCAACCCACTGGTAGCACAACATACGGCTCTCTAGAGAGGGCTGGGCTGGGCAGCCGGACACTGTTCTCACAGTCCCAGCTCATCACTGTCCACCTGGATGACTACTGCCATCCCTTCTGTGGCCTGACACATAAGCCAAAAGATTCCACAGATTCAGCATACTTCTCCCTTTGCGTTTATTTACTCTTCATTTACTATTTTCTTTGAGAGCTCAATACCAATGTATTAACACCTTTCCAATCCAACTTCATTCACTTGTTATCTCCTTTTAGAGAAAAGACGATATATATATTTGTGTATACATACATACATATATATACGTGTATATATATATGTATATATATATATATACACGTATATATACATATATATATCACTTATTTTTAATTTTTTTTCTTTTCTTTTGTATCTCCTCTAAAAGATGCACACTCTAATGGAAAGAACAACAGGGAGCCAGACCTTATTCAAGGCCTAGAGAGGCGACTAACAATGAGCCTACACACCAAAGCAAGACACAAAAACAAACAAACAAAAAACCAACGGAAAAAAACTTTTAAAATACTGTGAAGTGGATTTTGTGGTTTGAAAACCTAATGTGAAGTCATTTCTTTTCAAAATTCCACCTTTTTCTCTAGTTAATCAAGCAAGAGCATGTGAGCAAGCAGACACGGCCAGCTTGTTTGGCACTGGTCTATTTCCTCCCATTTCCCTAATCTCCCATGTGCAAAAGAAAGAAAGGCAGCAGATGTATAAATATATATATATGTATATATATATATATATATATATACATATATATATATATAATTTATCATATCTCATATATACCATATGTATGTTTTATATATATTTCATAAATATACCCCTATTTCACTTATTCAGATGCAATTAATAAATACAACAAAGGCAAAGCATGGTTAGTTCCTTGGAAGACATGCTCTCAAATTTAAATTCTCCCTTTTGCAGAAAAGAATAAACCTCCTCCACCCCTTTCATGTTTTTTCTTTGATTCAGGTAAATAGCTTGATAACCTGAAAGCCATACTACAGTCATATGAAAGGGAAAACAGACAGGCATCCCGTTCAAATGCAGACATGCAGATGCAAGAGAGGGCAAGGTTTATATTCTTGCATGAATACAGACAACCTTCAGCATTTTGACCAAAAAGGAAAGGAGAGGAGACGGGAAGTATCATTAATTAAACATAATTTGATTCCTTGCTCTGTTAGAGGCACTTTACATGCATTACAACATTTGCCCCTCACGGTGCCTCTGAAGCAGGAGATGTTATTGTCATTTATGTTATTTACAAATGCACTAACTGAGGCTCAGAAGGCTTAAGTAACATGGGTCACACATAGTTGGGTGATAAATACACAAATATCACTTCACAAAACTGACACCTGCCTCCTTATAACTTCTCCTTTGCACATTGAGAGGTACCGTACAAAAAAGGATTCAGGAGTGACTGAGAAAACTGGACATAGTCGTTTATATGTAGCTGACCAAACAGCCTTAGAGAGAGAGAGTTTCATGGTAAGTACAGGAAAAAAACTTCCTGTGCTGAAATCTGACTGCAACATGAGTTAAATCCATTGAAACTTATCCTGATATCAAAAGACAAGCTTTGCATACACCAGTTCTGAAAGCTTTGAAACCCTAGTCACGAAGCGGCAGGTGTGGGGTCTGGTAAATTGTTCTGAAGGATAAGCACGCTCCCCCGATGTCACAGTGCCACAGCTTGCCCAGATTTTCCATGTTCTCTCTATCCCTCATCTGCTTGAGGCCTACCTAGTGGGGGAGGAGAGAGCACAGAAAAAAATCACATGTCCTATTTAAGGTCAGTAAAGCCTAGTTTTCCAGCATGGTTTTCCTGAACTAAGTGTTCTCATGAGAATCAATAGCTTCTGTGCTGGTACCTTGATGCTTGTGGGCTCATGAATCCAACCAGTGGGTATTGACTAAGGAAGCCCTCCAGGTAGGGCACTGAAAGAGCTTTTGCCTTTAGAGAGCTTGCAGTTTAGTGGGCAAAAAACACATCAACCCACCACAAAGCAACTACAATTGTACTCTTACCCTCTGACAAGAATTCTGTCAGAAAACAAGAGAAATCTCTATAGGCTGGAGAGATGGGAGAAGTGGGAGGGAGGGCCTGGCTGAAGAGAGAACTTGAAGTCTGAGGACGGGGATTTGGGTAGGGACAGAAGTAGGTTGGGGAAGCATAACTGGTATTGAAGACAATATAAAATTAGTATAGCTTATGTGGTGGGCAGAGAAGGATATACGAAACAAAACCAGTAAATTCACTGATGTCGCTAACAGGTCTTTTCCAAAAGCCAAAATGCCCTGTTTACACCTTGTACTTAACTCACCTCCTCCTTGACAGGCTCATGAGAAGAAAATTTCTGACATGGGACCATTAAAAGCTCACTTTACGTTCCACAAATACATTTGCCTCCTTTCACAGCTGTTTACACAGAGGGTAAACAGCCTTTGCTTCAAGGTGAAATGCAATTGTCACCCATTTCAATGAGGTGAAACAGTGGTTGAAAGGTGCTGGCAGGGTATGACTATCAGCCCTCCAAGTGAAGGAACAGAACCAGGCTGCCCCAAGACAAGAAGCTCAAGATGGCTCCTGGTAAATTTCCACATTCTACCTAAGGAAGTGCCATCTGCTCGTCCTTAAGAAATATACATCTCAGTAGACATAACCAAACAAAATCCTTGGAAGCTTGCTTCTTAAAGCAAAGAGATCTGTGGATACAATTATACATACAATTCGCCACAGCTCACAAAATTTTATGACTACATAGACCCTGAACCAAAACAACAGAGTAATTCTGTAAAAATGAAAATTTCCACCAGATTCTTGGCATGGAAAATAAATGTAGTCTCTACAAATGAGAGATAGCTTGTTTTTCCTTTTTAAATTATGTCTATACTGGGGTGGAAGGCCACTGTCAGTCATGGAACTAGTTGACAATTAGTTACACCCAAATCCCCCAACTGGAGAGTTCCTTGGTCCTGTACATCTTGGCTCCCTATCCAATGTCTACCTCATCATGCTCCATTCTGTCCTCTGGTCTTGACAAATCTAGTACTGAGTGAAAGTCCTCCCTAGAAGTTTGATAGTAGTGGCCAAAAGAGAAAAAAAAAAAAAAGTAATAGAAGAGGAGAACAGCCATCTATAATTTAAAAACGGGGGTGTGAGGGCCAACTTTGAAAAGTCAAAATTTCTATCAACTCTGGAAAATAGAAACCAAGTTTCATTTCCTTTGTTTTATGCAGGCCTAATCACAGTACCTCAGACACAGTGTCTCAAATATTTGTGGACAACTGTAAGTCTCAACTATGAATACTAAGTTCAAATGATTGCATTTTCTCTTTCAATTGAATAAGAATGAAGTAATCACCAAGTATTGTATCTTAAATATTGTATCTTCAATGGTGCAGCCATTTTGGAAAACAGTTTGGCAATTTTTCAAAAAGTTAAACCTACAGTTACTACATGACCCAATTCAACTCCTACGTACATAGCCAAAAGAAGTGAAAACATGCCTACATAAAACTTTTTCACATGGGGCGCCTGTGTGGGTGGCTCAGTCGGTTAAGTGCCCAACTCTTGATTTTGGCTCAGGTCATGATCTCACAGTTCTTGGGATTAAGTGCTACGTCAGGCTCTGTGCTGACATCATGGAGCCTGCTTGGGATTCTCTCTCTCTGCCTCTCTGTCTGCCCCTCCCCTGTACACACACACACACACACACACACACACACTTGCACTCTCTCTCTCTCTCAAAATAAATATATAAAAACGTAAAAGAAAAAACTTGTTCACAAATGTTCACCGCTCTATCATTCATAATGATCAAAAACATAGAAACAACCTAAATGTCCATCAACAAGATGAATGGATAAACAAAATGTAATGCACCTACAAAATGAAAAATTATTCAGCCATAAAAAAGAATGAACTTGTGATATGACACAATATGGATGAACCGTAAAAGCCTCATATTAAGTAAAAGAAGGTAGACCTACATACTGTCTGATTCCACATATTGTATGGCCAAAAGGCCACTTACTGTATGATTCCATTTACCCGAAATTTCTAGAATAGGCCAATCCATAAAGACAGAAAGTCAGTTCATGGTTGCCAGGAGCTGGGGGAAGGGGGAATGGGGGAGTGACTGTTAATAGGGATGGGGTCACTTTTGGGGAGAACTGCATACTTTAAAAGGACGAATTTTATGATATATCCATTTTATCTCAATAAGAAAATTTTGAAAAACCTCTCAATGAAGAAACTATAGTTAGGATTTATGTTTAGTTCTTCAGGAGTGATAAAAACTACTGATATTCCATGTATCTTTTTTCTTTGTCAATAAATGTTAGAAAACTTACTGGAGTTCTTCATATATATAAAAAAACTAAACATTCTCCAAGCATTTGTTATATTATATAATTAATCCCATCATAATAGCAATAATAATAACAATAATAATAATAATAACAATAAAGACCAATATTTAGTCTTTAATTTAAATGCTTACTATGGCACTATTAAATGTTACCAGTCACTGTTCTAAGTACTTTACATGTATTAACTCTTAAAAGAGTTAAAGGTACTATTCTTATCTCCATTTTATATAGAAAACTGAGGCACAGAGGGCTTATCCAAGGTCACACAGCTAGTTAATTTGAAGCCAGTATCCAAGCCCAGGCAGCCTGGTCCAGAGCTGACACTCATAATCACCATTCAATTCCACCTTTAATAAAAATAGGAAAAGGATTAGAGCTAGATGAGTCACTGCAGGACCTAATCTAGAGATTTGGCTATATTTTCTCACACACAAGCTCTGCAAGCCTGATCTCCTGGTCTGCGTCTCCTGATCACTAAAGTGAGGATACCGGGCAGCACCTCTCCACATCCCCAACCACTCTGAGTCTCTGCAAGTCTGTACCTAAATCAATGGGAAACCAAGAAATATTCAGATGCAAATATTCTATGATGGGCATACTGGGTATACCAGGAACTTTGAGCTTATAGTATTTTATAGAAAACAACTAGAAAGTTTAGGATTAAACAGCTGAAAAGGCTTCAGGGACTAAAGGACAGGATTGGTAACCAGGTACTTTTTTTTTTTTCTAATATAAGAAAAGGAAATTCTGTTCACTCTCCCTTATCATCAAAAAAATCATTCATGGGGCGCCTGGGTGGCGCAGTCGGTTAAGCGTCCGACTTCAGCCAGGTCACGATCTCGCGGTCCGTGAGTTCGAGCCCCGCGTCAGGCTCTGGGCTGATGGCTCGGAGCCTGGAGCCTGTTTCAGATTCTGTGTCTCCCTCTCTCTCTGCCCCTCCCCCGTTCATGCTCTGTCTCTCTCTGTCCCAAAAATAAATAAAAAACGTTGAAAAAAAAATTTTAAAAAAAAAATCATTCATTACATAGTTTTTGCTTCCTGGAATATAATTCCATGATATCTCTCATTCAATCCTCAACAGATAAATGCTGAAAACCTCCTGTTGCCAAGCATCTTTCAGGCACTAAGGATACAATAAGAAATAAGGCAAAAAAGGGCTGCAGCTCATTTTTGAAGGGGAGGAGGGAGATAATGATAAGCAAGTCAACAAATCAATAAACAAGATAATTTCAGATGGTGACAGGTGCTAAAAAAAATAAGGCAGGGTGACTCAATGGTAATTGGTTTCTTCAATATCTGATAAAACCTAGTCTGTAGATAAGCAGAGATTTTGGTATATTTTGTTCACCTTAGACCAAGTGCCTAGAAGAGCACTCAATAAATATCAAATGAATGAATGAATAAACGAATGAATCAATGAATGAACAAATGATAAGTAAATGGTGTTCTCCACATTGTGGCAGAGACTGCTAGCTAATCACTAAGGCAATTTCTACTTTCTTCTGGGCTCATAGCTAGATTACATGTATTAGTTTCCAAGAGTTACCATAACAAAGTAGCTCACACTGGATGGCTTAAACAACATCAGTCTATTTTCTTACAGTGTGGAAGCTAAAGTCCAAGATCAAGATGTCAGCAGGCTTGATTTCCCTTAAGGCCTATCTCCTTGGCTTGCAGATGACTAACTTCTTACTATGTCCTTACATGACCTTTCTTCTGTGCATGCACATCCCTGGTGTCTCTTTGTATGCCCTAATCTCCTCTTCTTATAAGGACACAGAGTGAATTAAGGTCTACCCTAACAGCCTCATTTTAACTTAACGATCTCATTAAAGGCTCTCTCTCCAATACAGTCACACTGGAGGTCCTGGGGATTAGGACTTCATCATATGAATTTGGGAAGGACATAATTCCATCCATAACATTACATTTCCCAGCTTTCTTTGCAGGTAGGTAGAAACTAGTCACAGAGGTGGTGTGTGTGTGTGTGTGTGTGTGTGTACACACACACGCTCACACACACACACACACACACAAACACACACAGTGGAATACTACTCAGCAATGAAAAAGAATGAAATCTTGCCATTTGCAACAACATGCATGGAACTGGAGGGCATGATGCTAAACAAGTCAGTCAGAGAAAGACAGATATCATATGATTTCACTCACATGTGGAATTTGAGAAACTCAGCAGATGAACATAGGAGAAGGGAAGGAAAAACAAGATAAAACCAGAGAGAGAGGCAAACCATAAGAGACTCTTAAATACAGAGAATAAAACTAGGGTTGATGCAGGGGGTGGGTTAAATGAGTGATGGGCATTAAGGTCGGCATTTGTTGGGATGAGCACTGGGTGTCATATGTAAGAGATGGATCACTGGGTTCTACTCCTGAAGCCAAGACGATACTGTATGTTAGCTAACCTGGGAATTAAAAAAAAATAAAAAATAAAAACTAATCACAGTGGGACACCTGCCTGACTCAGTAAAGCATGTGGCTCTTGATCTCCAGGTCATGAATTCGAGCCCCATGTCAGATATAGAGAGAGCTTACTTAAAAACAAACAAACAAACAAACAAACAAACAAACAAACCTAGTCACAAGGCTGCAGCCAGTGGAATTTGAGCAGAAGTACTATGTGCCAAATCCTGGTCTGATCCATAAAAACCTCCACACATAATCGTCCATGCTGTTCCCCTATCTGCTGGCAGGATATTGACACCCAGCATGACACTGGAAGCTACAAGGTGAACATGACAAAGCCTCCAGGAGCCTGAGTCCCTGAAAATGGTGAAGCAGTGCCTCCCTGGCAAACGCATACATTGGACTATTATATAAGCAAATAAACATACACTGAGATTTGTTTATTATAGAAGTAGCCTATCTTAACCAATATAACCTCCATTACACCTTCAAATCTCTTTAGTCTTTCCTAGTAACCTTCTGTTATTCAAGATAAAGAGCTTTTTTTTTTTTTTAAGATTTCCTCACAGAACTAGATGTCAATCATTTTTTATGCTCCTCTCTTCCTAATTTCCTTACTACCATCCTAAAATACAGAACCCCAGGGGCACCTGGGTGGCTTAGTCGGTTAAGCATCCAACTTTGGCTCAGGTCGTGATCTAGCGGTTCACGGGTTTGAGCCCCGTGTCAGGCTCAGAGTCTGGAGCCCTCTTTGGATGCCATGTCTCCCTCTCTCTCTGCCCCTCCCCTTCTCTCTCTCTCTCTCTCCCTCTCTTTCTCCCTCTATCTCTCTCAAAAATAAATAAATATTTAAAAAATTAATAAAAATAAAAACAAAATAAAATAAAATACAGAAAGCCAAACCAGAGAGAAACCTCTTAAAACAAGTTTTCACTGGAAACATTGGCAGATTGAGGCCTTAAACATACTATTTAGCATGAGATAATACAAAGGCATATAAACCGAAGACTCCCCAAATTCTTAAACCCATGGTTTCAACATCCCAAAAGCTCAGCTTTTATGCACCAACTCAGAATTGCCAACTGCTGCTGTGTTCCTATGCTAAAAATAACAGGGCACCAAGAAGTAGCTGGCCAGGCCAAATCTGGGCTTCAGTACTCCCTGGACCAGGAACAACAAACAAGGTGAAGGAGGTAATGGGGTGGGGGAAGGACCATTCTTCGATGCAGTGATCCCAAGAGCAATGGGAATCCAAAAATAAACATTGGTTGACTCCAGTGCCCTTGAACAAGCATGCAAAGTCACTGAATAACAGAGCCGGCTAATCTAAATGCCAATCTAAACTTTTCCTTCTGAGCTGCTAATGCAGGTGGCCAGACCTTTAATTTCTAAGTAAGTTTACTGGAAGAAACATGATGATTCTATGCCATTTGTATCAGTAATGGATGCATCTGACCAATTCTAACATACCTAAATTTTCTTTTAGGAGCCCAGAAATATAACCGAGAGCTTGAGTGGTAAAATACAATCAGCAGCCTCTCTGTTCCTTCCCTTCTTCCTTCCTTCCTTCCTCCCTTCCTCCCTCCCTCCCTTCCTTCCTTCCTTCCTTCCTTCCTTCCTTCCTTCCTTTGTTCATTCATTCAGCATTATTATTCATGCCTAAAAGATGCCAGACACTCTGCTAAGGAGTTGAGATTTGTGAACTAGTGAAATTCCTCAAGGATTTCACAATCTTGGATTTGGGGGAGGAAAGAGAAGTAAAGCACAAATTTAAATACGGTAAATGTTATATCGTACTCCAGGATCACAGATCGCAAGGTACTCCAGGAACACAGAGAAGGAAATGATCAACTCCTTGCCAATAGAAAATGGAGGTGAAAATTAAAATAGTGGCAAGACAAAATTACATAGAATTCATCTACACTTTGTTTTAAAAGAAAGAAGCTTTTATCCAAACAGGACTTTAACAATGTCAAGTAACCGCACTGCAGACTCAAAAGCACAAGGGGAAAAAAAATCAAGAAATCAAGTTTGGGAGCCATAGAAGGAAGGGAGGAGGTCCTGAACACCCACACTGCATCTCTTGACTTTTTCTCCTGTCTGTGTCTCCAGGATTGATTGCAGAATACAGTATAGCCACTGCCTGGCTCACCACTGTGCATTATACCCTGGAGGACCTGATAGGGGCAAAGTTAGGGGGTAGGGCTGCTGCTGGCAATGGAATAAATCTGAAAATGATGACTATATTGGCTTCTGACCCAGTTTTACTTCCTAAGAAAGTATCTCTCAAGCTTCTGAGGCATCATTTTTCTCTGGTTACTTCCAGTTCCTCCCAGCTAAATCTGCTCCCAAGATTCTCACTAAAGTGCAAAGACACAAATCCTTTAATATGGCCCCACTTCCAATGTATCTGGTTCCGGGTTCCATGAATATATGTCCTACCTGTTGAATCACATTTATGGAAACAATTTATCATTTGTCTTCTCCCAACTACATAGGCAACATCTTAAGCTGGATGATAGCCTCTTGAATGACCTATGAAAACAGAAGGCTTTTTTAAAAAGAAAATTAAATTGGAGCGCCTAAGTGGTTCAGTCAGTTAAGCATCTGACTCTTGATCTCTGCTCAGGTCATGATCTCATGGTTCTTGAGATTGAGCCCCACATCCAGCTCTGCACTGATAGTGCAGAGGCTACTTGGGATTCTCTCTCTCCCTCTCTCTCTGTCCCTCCCCCATTCGTGTCCTCCCCCCACCCCGTGTGTGTGTGTGTGTGTGTGTGTGTGTGTGTGTGTGTGTCTCAAAATAAATAAATAAATATTTTTTAAAAAGAAAATAAAATTGAAGTCTAAGTCATGAACATCATTGATCTAAACCATATATACTTTTTGGGTTTTTTTAATATTTTAACTTGACTCACTGAAAGCAAGTATCTTTTATAATTGGGATGATAGGTATAATTCTTTTTGGTTAGTGAAATGACAGATTCTTCAAACCTTCTTCAGGGGAGTGACTAGGTCTCAGACTGAGCATGCCATGTCTATGAATGTCTTTTCTTCTTGTCACCTTCCTAGGTTGGTCAATTAAAACTACTAGTAGTTTTCCCTATGACAAGGACATGTATCCAGTGGGAACTGGACTGAAGCCAACACATTAATTTCATGTAATTCAGCTGAATGATTTTATTTCCTCCCAAGACTGACTTGGGGCTTACAGCCAATGCATGGTGGTATGTTGATGAAGTTTAGAATATGACCCTGTCTATTGGCCTACTGGATCTGGGCTGGGACAGATCCTCAAATGACTTTATTGGAGGTGAACTCAAGGTAAACCAAAGTTCCTTTAACGAAACTAGTTCAAGCAGATCTCCAGAATCTCTTGAGTCATGGGATAGCTGAACAAAATTAATGTCATGAATGGAGCAGAAGTAGCCAGACTCTAAGGTGGCCCTTCCAGTGTTCACACCCCTTTTGTAATCCCCTCGCATTAACTGAGTATGGGCCGGACTCAGTGACTCACTTCTAACAGGGCGGATAAGAAGTGACAGGGTGTAAGTCAGAGACAAGGTCATAAAGGGCTGCATGTTCCCCCTCCATCATTCCCTGTTGGGGAAGTCACTGCCATGGTGTGAGCAGCCCTGTGGAGATGACTGTGTGATGTGGTTCTGAGGGCTCCTGCCAACACTCTCCTCTGCTGAGCTCCTAGGATGTTCCCCAGCCTTCTGATGACTGCATTCCCAGGGTAACTTCTGCACCACAACCTCATGAGAGACCCTGAACCAAAACCACCCCACCATGTCCTGCAGTAACCAGAAAAGATAAAAAATGCTTGATATTTTAAGCTGTTAAATTTGGGGGACATTTTGTTACACAGCACTAATTATTACAGGGGCTTAAAGACAACCAGCCCCGGGACATGATAGGTGCCACGAATGTGCCCACACCTCCCCCTCCCCCGCTGAGTCTCTCAGAGCTGAGGTGCTTGCAGCCCTATCTTAAATTGTACACAGTCACTCACAAAGCATACAGTGAGCGCCCTCTGTGTGCAGTCAGGATACCAAATGTTAAGGAGAGCAAGACGATCTTTCCCTTCTGAAAAGCTCATTTTCTTTCTCCTTAGGAACCATCCAGTTTCCTTGTCAAAAAGAGTTTTCAAGGCCACTAAAAATTGAGGCCAACCATTGAACCCCAATCCCAGCTAAGAGTCTGCTGTCTCCCATTATGAAGGAAAAACAGGAGCCGAAGTGGGACTTCATGGAATGTGGTTACCCTCCCTGCCGGTCCCCCTAAGTTTAAATAGAAGCATTCCATTCTGCCCTCTTAAAATTAAGTGCTCTCACAAAGCAGACACTGGAGCATAAAATACCTTTTTACTTCACCTATTTGAATACCAGAGATTTGCCTTAAAGGGCCAGGCAACCTGAAGCTTTTCAAGCAAAACAAGGCACCAGATTACTGGAGGCAGATGATATTTCATCTTAAGCATCAAGTATATTGTCCTTTCCATCAGGGATTCTCACAGGATTAACACTAAGTAGTGCCTATTATTACATTAATGATAAATCATTTGCATGTCATTAACAAATTTCACCCAGACAGGGTTAATCCCTCCGTTTATTTTGTTTAACGGCCAACAGGTTTCTTACTCACTGAAGGAAAGGGCAGGAAACTCTGACGTTTTCTTCAATTCAGTCAGTTGAACCAAATACTTATATATATATATATTTTTTCCCACCATTACTGCTGTCATGCAGCTTCTAGGATAATATACTATTTTTGACATAAAAAAATATTAACTAGGAAAGCTTTCAATTAGTCAAATAGGAAGACAAAAAGACATATACTCAAGGCTTGGCTTGGCTATTGTGCAATGAAGTCATAAGCTGGTCATACAAATACACATTTTCAATAAGAGGATTTATTTTAAGATTTTTAAAAATAATTCATACCTTTGTTGATTCCACATGCACTATTTGCAATTTAAACATCAGAAAATAATCACTCCAAATGGTTCTCCCTGCCATGATTCACCACGGTGAATGATTCTGCCACTCACAGCAAATAAGAGAATGGTTCAGAATGCCTTTTTTTCCTGCTCCAATAAACTATGACTAGGCATTCAGCAGATTTTTCTTTTGTTTCTTATTATTTTGCAGAGTTGAGGAAAAATATGAAAAATAAAAGAAATAACTGAATGGGCCACTGCTTTCAAAACTTATTTAGTCTTGCTCATTTATGTCAACCCTGTTATAATTCACTTCCATTCTCCTGTTTTTCTGTGTGTTTTCCATATCGAAGAACACTCACCATGAGATGCCCATTCTCTTTTGGATCTCAGGGCACGGCTTACCTTTTCATATAAAACTCTAAGTGTAAGTGCCCACTGACAAAATGAATGCATGTGATAACATTAAGGTATTTTATTGGCTTTTCATTCTGGAAATAATTGGCAGAAATTCCTTTGTTGTATTAATTTCGTATCATTAAACCTATCCAGCAAGTATCTCAGCATCAATTCAGTCATTCGGGGTCCCAGCCCAGAAAGTTGACTTATATGAAATACCAATGAGGCCTTCTGACAGTTTTCAGCATACTGTTTTGATTAATAGATTTTTAAAATTACTTTTCCTATTTCAGGAGTCTATAGTCATTAGCTACTAAGAAACAGCTACAGTTCCCTTTATCCTCCTACTCTCATCCTCAGGACTCCAAAAATCATTGTAAAAAGTATTCAACTTGGCAATCCTTAAACCTAGGGGGAAAAGCATCCAGCATCCCTTCCTAAACCTCCAGAAAAATAATAATAGTGGATGACAGACCCAGTCATTTTTCATGCCAATGTAGAGAGATATTGATGCCCTACAATTCTCTCTCTATATATATGCATGCATGCACACATGTGCACACACACACACACATATGCATATTATATAGAGACTGCAAAGTGAGGAACGTCAACATAGCACCAGCAGGAGCTAAGTTAGGAAGCAAAGAGACACTTCACTGTCCAAACTGGAGTTACATAAGGTACATTTTGCATAGAGATCGTGTTATATATGCAGATTATATAAACTCAGTTTATCTACTTAGCTCACATCACCTTCCGTAAGTCCCATGTGCCGTAGGGTAAAGATATGAATAGACTAGTGGACTCTAAACTGGGTCAAACAATAAGTGTTTCAAAATTACGAGCATATCCATTACTTATATAAAGATATATAGATACAGGGATCGATAAAATATTCTACTGTGATGTGTATTCACAAAGATAGGATAAGAAATAATGTACATAGGCATTCTAAGTATATGCCAACAGATCACCCACACAACCCCTGGTTTATACATGTTCTACTTTGAAGTCCCATTGTTGGAGTAGGCATTTAGTTAGGTTCTTTTTTTTTTTTTTTAATGTTTTATTTTCTTTTTGAGAAAGAAAAAGAGAGTGAGCAGGGGAGGGGCAGAGAAAGAGGGGAACACTGGATCTGAAGCAGGCTCTGTGCTGACAGCAGCAATCCCAGTGCAGGGCTAGAACTCACAAACCCATGAAATCATGACTGAGATCATGACCTGAGCCAAAGTCAGAGGCTCAACTGACAGAGTCACCCAGGCACCCCAGTTAGGTTCTAACAGGATACCTAGAGGCAAGCAAGGAGGAAGTCGTGGCCAGGTATGGGGTAAGTCAGAGGCCTCTGCTACAGCAGCAGTCGACACAAAGCCTGATCAAACCAGACAGGCCCAAGACAGCAGATGACAGGAACCCTCTGACCAAACAAGGAAGAAAAATCACCATCCTCACCCCAAGTAATGAATATTCCACCCCTTAGTTAATAGACGTCAATAAAAGATAGAAACCCAACACTGCCCTCCCCGCCCCAGTATGTAGCCCAGTATGTAGCGCTGTTTCTTTCTCTCTCTAAAGCTTGCCTGCTCTTACATCTTGAGAGGGTCCCTTCCCCTTTAATAAACTTCCCTGCTTGTGTTGCTTATCCACTGAGTCATGTGTCTGTGCTTGAATTCTTTCTCAGGACAAGACTAAGAACTTTCAGCGGATCCTTTGGGATGGGCTGGGTCAAGGCTCTAGGGCCCAGGGCCTCCCCAGTTCCCTGGCAACACCAGTGATATACATTGTTTTGCCCTTTGATAGTTATTTTTCTGGTGTGAAAAAACAATAGATCTGCTACTTTTGTACAGCATCTTACAGTTCATAAAACATTTTCATATACATTTTCTCAGGCAATCCTCACAAAGACCCTTTCCTCATTTTACAGATGAGGAATTTAGGTAACATGAGTGCTCTCAAGATCACCCAAATAGACTGTAGCTAAACTAGATTTGAAACCAGGGCCATCTTACAGATATATGACAGATTAAATGGGCTTTTATGTGCCAGTCTGGAAACCACACCACCACTTACAATATTACTTCTAAGGGAAAATGCTTTCTGAGTTCTAATTAACTGACTTGTAAAGGAACTTTTAGAATATAGTCTTCTCGTAAATTAAGAACTACATGTATTACATCTTTCCAAATAAATGTGTTTTCACACAGGATAATCTGAACCTTTTATTCTGTCCATAATGCCAAAGAGTAAATCATCTAAACATAAAGGCCCCACTAAACATGCTGAGATGTCCATGTTCCATAAGATTGTCAGCTCGTACTCAAGGCAGCATTTCCACCATTAGGCATTCTCTTTACTTGTGTATTCAGTTTCATGCGCTACAATAAACAGACCACTTTCTTTTATCAGTGTTTAAACATCAGTAAAATTCACTTATAAGTGTTATCCTTGTAAGAATTATGTTTTAGCGTTGGAAAATTCTCTTTTTCTCTCAAAGCCAAATCGTTGCACAAGCAAGATAGAAAATGTCTATAATGAATGGTGTTTTCGGTCCAGAAAGGTGGCTGGAGAAAGTAAAGTCTTGTAAGTTTTCTCTCTGCCAAGCAAACTGAGCCAGACACTTAGACTTCTTTCAGGCTCCCTTGAGTCTTCTTGAACCCTGTTTTCTTTAGATTGCCAGCACTGATTAAACAATATTCTTACAATGCATTTTACTTTCAAAAAAATGTCTACCCTTTTTGGCCCAGTAACCTAACTCCTATGAATCTATTCTAAGAAAATAATTTAAAATGTATCAAAAACTTTTTAGGCATATGTATTTCATCATAATGTTATTTATAAAGTGGAAAAATAAAAAGCAACCTGAAGTTCCAACAATAAGGAAATGATAGATACACTTAATGACATATCACATACCAATTTAAAATGATGGCTACAAAAGCCATACAACTGCATCAAAAAGAAAGAAAGAAAGAAATGAAAAGAAAAGAAAGAAAAGTTTGTAATATATTAACTAAGAAATGCAGAATATAAGCTGTATATACAGTGTAATATAACTACATAAAAATATCATAAGAAAAAAAAAACAGACTAGCAATAAATGGGCCAAATGAACCAATATTTGGCTAGGGGTACTGGAATTAGCAGTGACTTCTTTCTTTTCTATATTTTCCAGTTTTCTCTGGTGTGGGTATATTATTTTTTATAATAAAAAAAGATTTCCTAAAACCTGGCATCTAATGATTTAGGAAGAATTCCCACAAGTCATTAAGAAAATTCAAACAGCTTATTTTTTTTAAAGGGAAAGCATATGTACAGATAGTTCAGAAAAGGGACCCTAAATAGGTATAAAATGAAAACATGTTCAGTATTTTCTGGTAACCTGAGGAATTTAAATTAAAATAACAAAATATAATTCTAGTCCACAATATGAACAAAAAATTAAGTTTTATACATTTCATTATAGAGGTGTATGAACATTGGAACTTTCGTACACGGCTGGTAGGAGGAAAAATTAGTGCAATCACTTTGAAGAGCAATCTGAAACATCCAATAAAACTGGAAAATGTGACATATATAAACTTTACACACTTGCACATAAACATTACAACAGTGGTCATATGGCGTTGTTCATAATAGTAACAAGTTTTAAGCAATTTACATTTCCATCAATGGGGAAATAAATTGCACTATTTTCATATGATAGAATATTACAAAGCAATAAAAATGAATGAAGTTAATCCATATGAAACATCATAGGTAAATCATAAAAACAATACTGAGGGGAGAAAGGAGCTCAAAATAATATCAATAGTCAATTCTATTTAAATAAACTTTCAAAGGAGACAAAATCATGCTATATTATAGTCACACATATTGTAGCAGTAGTATAAAAATGTGCTTGGGATAGCTAAACACCAAATTCAGGATAATGAGAAGAACCCTGAAGAGGAAGAGATACAAATGAGATTTGAGGCTGGTGGTCCAGAGGACCTCAGTTCTAATCTGTAATGCTCGAAGAAAGAAAGAAAGAAAGAAAGAAAGAAAGAAAGAAAGAAAGAAAGAAAGAAAGAAAGAAAAGAAAAGAAAAGAAAAGAAAAGAAAAGAAAAGAAAAGAAAAGAAAAAAGAGAAAATCACTTGAAGCCAGGTCAGCAAAGTAAAGCATTACTAGAGACAACCAGGTACATATTGCAGATACTCAGGTATCTATTCCTTTGTTCTCTTTTGGCTTAATATTTAATATAAAATACTGCAAAGCAATGATGAGCATCTAAAACTGACCCTTCATTCAAAAGAATGAGAACTGTCTCGCAAGAGTCCGAAGCTCTAAACGAAATCAACAGAGCTTGGATTCATAGAGAATGATCCAGCTCGGTAAAGTCCTTCGCGGTCTCTCTGGTGCTGCTTCCACTTGCTCTGTGGTATAGGACCTTTTAGAAATGCTGCTTCTGCCTTTGTATTTGGCAAGGGAAGTAAGGCAGGGACAGCCCACCAAAAACAATCACAGTTCACCAAGGTGGGGGAAGCTTATTGCCAAAAACACTTAGGTTGTCATTTAAAGTGCTGTGGCCACATGAGTTGCTGTTTGACTGTGTAACAACATGGGTCTGGTACCTTAACCTCTCTGTCTCCTGAAAGATATGAATTTGTCCTACCCACAAAGACATGGAGATGATGGGTGCTTCCAGAAACCCCAAGCTCTCCAGAAAGGAGCTATGCTTGGGAGGGCTAGGAGCTTCAGTGTCACAAAAAGACCTCCTCCAACACTCTAAAATCCATGCTTATCCCACAGTCCTGCTGCTAAGGAGGAAGAAGGATGACTGCTTTGAAAGGGGCCAAATGTGAAGTCCCTGCTTGTTCTTGGAGGCAACTATTATTCTTTTGTTCCAGCAGGGGGGGCACCCCATCAGACAAGCTAGAATCTGAAGGTAGCCGGCACAGGAGATATCACCCATCACACATTGGTCCTGGCCTGACAGACAGGGCCAGCAGGCATGGATGGTGACCAAGTGCACAATGACAATCTCACTCGCTCACAACAATACTGCCATCATGTGCAATTGCCACTGGCCTGCTCTGTCTCCAAACCCCAAAATAGCAGGTCATCCATTCAAACCAACAATCTGGATAATAGGAGATTTAGGTATTGACATATCCCATGTCTGGATCTACCACTCCCTTGAAGCCATCTCTCGAAATGGTAAAAGCAAAAATGGTAAAAGCAAATCTGTCCAAATGTGTATTGTTTGACTCCTTGGCCATCTAGTCTGCATCTGGGGCACATTTGGGATGTGGCGCAAATCATGCTGAGAGATTGTTCCCCCTCCTCCCTGAATACTTCATGGACTTTTCAGAATTCAGCTTGCAAATCATGCTTCATGCAAGGCAGTTGATTAGTTCCAGTGTGAAGGGCACTGGACAGGGCAATAAGTGGACAGCAGACGTAGTGATTCATAGATGGCTCTAAGAGTTGCAGGTGTTTTTAGGGCAGAATGAAAGAAAAGGAGGTTAAGTCAGTTCTCAAAACGGTCCTTCTATTATAAGATTAACCAGAATTACTTACAGTTATCATAGTCATTGAAGTCATTCAACATCAAGTACAGGCCCCTCTTCAGGGCATTCAGAACACTTTTCCCTTTTACAGTGCCCCCCTTTCCCTCTTTGGAGTGGCCCAGAAAAACAAAGACTGGCCAAGAGCCCCATCTAAAATCTTAGTTGTTCACTTAAAATTGGTTAGCAAAATGCACAAAAATGTGTCTTATAAGGAATGAGCTATTCAATTATTTCAAAAGAAAAAGAAATGTAGCTTTTCCAATAATAAGTAACTAGTAGTGTTGAGAAACTTGAAGAAAAACTGTAGAGTAAGTTGCAATGATCCTAGCTATACAGGAGAGAAAGAAAGAAAGAAAGAAAGAAAGAAAGAAAGAAAGAAAGAAAGAAAGAAAGAAAGAAAGAAAGAAAAGAAAGAGAGGGAGAGAAAGAGGGAGGGGGAGGGAAGAAGGAAGGAAGGAAGGAAGGAAGGAAGGAAGGAAGGGAGGGAGGGAGGGAAGAAGAAAGATGGAAGAAGCTTAAGCCTTCAGCTTAATTCTCATTATCTATGCTTGCTTAAAATTAACAGAGTAAAGAATCAGAATATAGGGGAAAAAGTTAAAAATCTTAAAGAAAACCAATACACATATGCTTATTGGAATATAAAACACAAGTAAGCTATATATGTCAGAGATATATTTCCAAAATCTAATATATATATATATATATATATATATATATATATATATATGGGAGATATATATGATAGATAGATATAGATAGATAGATAGATAGATAGATAGATAGATAGAGATTCTAGATATAGATATATAGATACAGATATAGATACAGATACAGATATAGATATAGATATAGATATAGATATAGATATAGATCTCCCATAATCCAGGTTTCCACTGTGTTAGGTTAGCCAAACAAGATAAGAGTAATGCAAGTGTTCCCTAAAAATCCATTACTGAAAGCTACTTACATTAAAAAGAGTATTGGCTACATAAGTCCAAAAAACAAGTTTTCTATTTGAATTATCGTATTGTTAAATACTTCATTTTTTCCTCTGAAAACTAAAATGTCTGATATAATAAGGTTTCATACAAGAAACGCTCTTCACTCCATCTGAATGTCACCTCATTTGGAAACCAAACAAATCAACTTGGGAATCACACCTAGACACACAAAGCCCACTCCCAATCCCTGGAGAGATTTCACCTGCAGACAGGTGAACTCTACTGAGGAATGAATATGAAAAATGACTTGGAAGAAGATTGGTACAAGAGAATGGGAAGAGCAAAGGGACAGTGTATTGGGCATCTTTTAAAAATGTACCTCTCCCTTTAAGATTCGATTATATATAGTCTTTACAGCCACCCCATGAGGTGCGCCCAGCTGTCCCCATTGAGCAGAGGAAGAAAGGGGAGCTAGCTGGGCTAAGTGGGCACCCATTCCCAGTGAGTCAGGGGAGCCAGGGTTTGAACTCTTGGAGCATAGGATCACCCTTCAATTCTGAACAACTGTGCCTAGCACAACACCTGGGGTGTGGTAGGCTTCTGATAAATGTTTGCTGAATGAATCTGACCATAAGATCTCCCCACTTAGATGTGTCTAAAACCCGGCATCAGAAAGCCACTATGCGTCTGATGAGCAGTCAGCCCAGGGTGGGGTGAACTGGGTAAGTTCATCATTCATATCTTTTATAGCTCCAGCTGTCCCATCATCTCCATTACTGCCCTTTTTGTCACCACTACCCTCCCCAGCTCTGGCCACCTGCCCACCATGGACTTGCTCTCCCAGTGTAGCTGCCAGCTTTGACAGGGTCCAAGACTGCTCATTTCTCACCCCACTTGCTGGTGGAGCTGGTGCTATGTCCATATGGTGCCTGGGTGGCTCAGTCAGTTAAGCATCTGACTTTAGCTCAGGTCATGATCTCACAATTCATGGGTTCAAGCCCCACATCGGGCTCTGTGCTGACAGCTCAAAGCCTAGAGCCTGCTTCAGATTCTGTGTCCCCCTCGTGTTCCGCCTCTCCCCCACTCATGCTCTGTCTCTCTCTGTCTTCTAGAAATAAATAAACATTTTTAAGAAATAATAAAAAAAAAAGAAAAGGAAAGGAAAGAAAGGGAAAGAGAAGAGAAGAGAAGAGAAGAGAAGAGAAGAGAAGAGAAGAGAAGAGAAAAGAAAAGAAAAGAAAAGAAAAGAAAAGAAAAGAAAAGAAAAGACAAGAAAAGAAAAGAAAAGCACTGGCCTGACGTCAGAGTTGTGGACCAGCCATGGCTTCCATCCTTTAGCTATTTGGGATTACCTGGGCCCCAAGGAATCCTGGCTCCCCATTGACAGTGTTATTCAAAATCCCTCTGATTTGTAAGAAGCAAAATGCGAATATAGCTCGGGTGGTTCCCTTGGGCTATCACTCCTTGCATTGCTTTCATAGATGGGTTTTACACAGAGAATTGGAATCTAGTTATTAGAAATATCTATAAGGGGCTTGTATTCTCTAACACGGGACCAGAAGACATTGGTCACCTCTGGTATGCCTGCTACAAGTAGTCTGGAGAAGGGTTTCAGAAGGCAAAGACACAATGACTGTGGAAAGAAGTGCCTGGACACGTGCCTCGTGGCAGAGCCTGGTCCATCCAGCCTCCACCACAGGGTCCTGCAGCCCCCCTCCTCCCCCTTGCCCCCACTGCTGGGAGCTTCAGGAAGCTCTTTCCCAGGTACTCCCTCTGCACTGGGTGTCAGTCCAGTTTTAAAATAACAATAATAATAGCAAAAGCAAAAACCACAATTTGCTGATAGCTACTAATTGCCAGGCACCCTGCAAGGTTCTTTACCTATTCTAACTTTCATCAATGGTACTGTTATTTCCCCCATTTTATAGATGAGAATATAGGAAAGAGGTTTGATGATGAGCCTCCACCATTGAAAGAGCTAGATGTCAATCCTGACCCTACTCCACCATGCAGCCAGCCCACAGCTCCCCCTGGCTGCTCAGGAGTCGGATCCAGGCCCCTGCCATGATCCACCTTCTTTCCAGCTTGGACTTGAAACCCTCCTATATAACTGTCCCTTGTCCACTTATGCAGGTAAAAACCTGGCCAATCACTCTCCCTGGGGGTACAACTTCTATACCCTACGTTTCTTAAGTTTGCATCCTACATGGTAAGGAAAAGGAACTGACACCCTGAGTTAAATTAGAGGCGGGCTCTGCTTTCTCATCCCATCCTGCACTGAAATCAGCTGAACTTCTCTGCATTCAGCTATCTCATATTTGACACAGATCAGAGTGGTCTTCTCACTGTGTCTTGTGTCTTTGCCTCAGTTTTCAGGTTCATTTGGCCACCACAATAAAGAACACAGTGTGAATCAGGAGAGTCAAAATCCCAACCAAGACTGGGCCAGAGTCATTTTTCAGAGACACCAACACTAATAAAAGGGACCACTGGGGCTCATCCAGTGCCCAAGTGCTTCACAAATCCTAGAAACATACATGTGGAAAGAATCTCAGGAAAAGTCCTAGTCAACTGCCCATTTTAAAGACATAAACTGAGGCTCGGAGCAGACGTGACCATTTTCCCACCACCCACATTCCGCTAGTTAGCACACAGCAGAACGTGGATTTGTATCAAAGATTCTCTTAACCCAAAGTTCAAGTATCATGCTACACATATACAATCCTCTGAGTTTATAACATTAGCTGTTAAGTATTTATATTTGGTATTGTTGCCCTAAATAACAGAAAGAGAGGAATAAAGCAACCCAAGTTTCATGGAATGGCAGATACAGGAAGGCCCTTGAAAATCATCATTAATAAAGAAATTGAGGCACAGAAGTATGAAAAGGTTTTCCTAGTAAAATCCAGCTAGCTGATGGCAGGGCGAGAGCTCAGACTCCAGTCTACAGACTCTCAGCTCAGGGCTCTCTCCATGATGCCCTAACAAAAATGTGCAGAGATATAGCCATTTGGTCTCGTTTTCTAAAATTATTAACTGCCAAAATACTTCATATTTCTTATATATTTTAGACAGTTAAACTATGCACGGCTACGAAAATGGCTGTATTCAGAGGTGCTATGATTATCTGGAAAACAAGTAAGGAGCACTCAGCCAACATCACAGAAGAAAATTAGAACGTGGGTTAAATTAAAAACAAACAAACCAAAAAAGGGCAATCACATATATAGCCATTCTCAGCTGGGTGATCAAAACTGGACAGCATCAAAGCTTTCATGCCAGGGGCGGCGTTGGAGCTGAAGGGCCTACGCCCTGGGGCAAGGCTCACAGGCCTGGACACCAGCTCAGACTTCCAAGCCTTCTCCCCCTCTGCCTCTGCTTTCACAGACCTCTTCCAAATCAGAGGCCGCTGGGTAGGAGGGAGGAGCTGGTCTTGTTTTCTGTATAATAAAGATTTCCAGAAGCCAAAGAATGGAACTTCTATTCTTATTCTGCAGAAGTTGATTTCTTAATATTTTTAACAAACATACAAACAAAAAAATTTGCAAATGTACACAAAGCCCCCTTGTGGAAGTATATTTTAAAACCATTTGAGGACTTGAGTCTCAGAGAGGGAGAAATGATGGCATTCATGATATTTTAGGCTCCCTGTGGGCGGATCACCATGAGAAGAGTACATGCAGGTATCTGACTTCGGCACCAGGGACCACTGGCCAAACTGCGTGACTCCTGGACTATCTTTGCACAATAACAGAATCCTTTTTTTCCTTTTCCTTATAGCCACAAAAAAAAAAAAAAAAAGAAAAGAAAAGAAAAGAAAAGAAAAGAAAAGAAAAGAAAAGAAAAGAAAAGAAAAAAGAAAAAAAAAGGCCCCAACATAAATCTTGGCAGATTTCATCCCATTTTAATTCTAAGGTGCTTTTATGGGGTTCCTGGGTGGCTCAGTCGGTTAAGCGGCCGACTTCAGCTCAGGTCATGATCTCACGGTTCATGAGTTTGAGCCCCGCATTGGGCTCTGTGCTGACAGCTCAGAGCCTGGAGCCTGCTTTGGATTCTGTGCCTCCGTCTCCCTCTGTTCCTGCCCCACTTGCACTCTGTCTCTCTCAAAAATAAATAAAGATTAAAAAAAAAAGTTAATTCTATAGTTCTATGGTGTTTTACTTTTTTTTTTTTTTTAAACTTTCTGGGAGAGAATACCTTTGCATCTCCCAAGACAACAGAATCTTTTGAACTCATAAAAGCCATACTGATTCCAAACTGTAAGGTTTTTTTTCCTATGGAAGATTTTTTATTTCCTTCCAGGAAATAATAACAATTAAAAACATCCTCTGAAAATATGTTAAAGACCACATTGAGATGGAAATGAAATAAAATGTTGCATGTTGTATATTTTTTAACTCAAAGAAAAACTTTTTTGACTTTCATGATGTGCATATGGCCATTAATTTCAATGTCATATTATGGTTTTTGGCTGAACAGACAGTATGTATGTATGTATGTAAGCAAACAAAACAAATGCATTTTGTATTCAAATTTATACAACTCCATACATTTTTATGCTGTTTATTTGAAAATTAATTTTGGCTTAGGCCTCAGAGACAGCAAATGTTGTCAAGATTTGAGGGCTACCTGAAAAGCCTTGGGGACAGCATTACCCTTATGCATAAGAAACAGCAAAATAAAATAAAAATAAATGAATTTCCAAATACGTCATGGCTAATCCCTTGAGCTGACCTACAAATGAATTATGGAGGTTTTGCTACAGGACTGAGTAGATCTGGTGATTTCACTGAGAGATTTATCTTATTTTCCAACTTATTTTCATATCTTATTTCCTTTTCTTTTAGAATTAGACTGTAAATAAAAAGGCTAAGACTGAATGAAGCTCCCTTTCACGGACCCCATACTGGATTGATAAATTAAAACGGTGAGATGAGTTTTGTATGACCCATCCTCGAGGATTTGGGAAATTTAGCCGATGCAAAACAAGGCATTAATTTGGAGAGGCCTAGCTACTTACAATGCTTAGTGTTCTGACAATGATGAATGGCATCATTCCAAGCAAATGGTAATTTCACTTTTTGTGACAGTACTTTAGAGCAAAACCGACTTTCTTCACACAAAGAATTTGCAATCCTATTGAACAGAGGCAGTACCTGAATATCAGAAGTCCGTCATTGTTTAAGTATCATCTGATATTCTTGATTGGCTTCAGACTGAAGGTTGGAGTTGAATTAGGGAGAACGGAGGTTAAGTCCTAACCTTGAAAGACTTAGCAGCCATTGAAACACTGCCTTTGGGCACTTATTGGCCTGTATTTATCAAAAAAACTTTTCAATTCAATGAGGGGAGGGAGAAAACACAAAACTTGTCACATTCATCAAGTGAAGCCACTGGAAAGACATCTACAGAACACCCAAAAAGCATAATCTTTCCGAAGCGCTGATAGAAATGGTAATTGGATGGGTCAGGGAATAATACAACCAAAGCAGGGGCAATGCAGAATATCACGAAAAAATCAAGGTCAAAAATAAAAGAACAGATCCTTTTTAACTTGCGAAAAACTTACACTTGGCCTTTGTACTCAGGGAAAAATATACCTGTTGCTACCCATAATTTACGTCCTCACAAAAGCCTCCCAAAAAGAACCTTTGAACATAAAAAAACATTAAAGACCCTCGTTCTCACAGCCCGTAGGAAAGCTTCACCTTAATATTGGCTCCATCAAAATGTTTTCTGAAAGCAAAAAAAAATTTTTTTTAAAGAACAACTAAAAGCAGTAACTCACTTTCTAAATCTAACCCATTCATCTTTCAGCAGGGAAGGTATGTCCTGGGGAGGGTGTATTGAATACATTTAAACACTTCCCTGAGAGACTGAAGAAAAAAAAAAAAAAAAACCAGACTCTTGGAGGACTGGCAGAGAAAACCAACATTGTACCCAAAAGAGGAACAGACGTGATGAATCATAAAGTCTTGATTACACGTCTTCCTGCCTTCTTTGCTAATGAGCTAATATCAGGGCAGAGCCAAATGACACATGTAAACAGATGAGCCGTCTGGGATGCCACATTGTCCCATTTTTATCTTACACAAACACCTCTGCACTGGACTTGGAAGGATTTTTGGCACAACGTGGAAACCTGATACTCTGGGCTACATCCAGCTCAAAAAGGAAGGGATCTGGTGAAATGGCGTGTAGTTCAGCTTGGTGGAAGTGTGCGGATGCAGGTGTCTCCTTACTGACAAAGATATCGGTTAAGGGAGAAACAGTCCCTGAAAAGACGGCATCTGGGAATATCCTTGTCCTGGGAAATAAAGCAAAACATCCCTAACACCTCCTTAGATGGGTTCTCTAAAGAGTTAAAAAGAAACCGTCCAGCTCTGGCATTTCCCTGTAAACTGTACAAATTTACTGATGGGCAAGAAAAGATGGCATCATTTGTTAATTTGCAAAATTCTAAGGTGCCTGTATACCCACTTCTATTAATCCAGAAATTCGACTTTCTACATTAGACTTCCACAGTGATGTAAGGAAGGAGATGGGGTTTATGATTTGTGCTGACAGAGCCACATCATATTTTAGGGAGATGACATCGCTATTGATGGCTCCTTCTAATCTATTCCCAGTAATATGCTCATCTGTATGTTTTCCCCGGGCACCAGAAGAACAATCTCCAGTCCCTAAAACAGTATGTCATTTCTTTCCACAAATCTCATATGCACATATATTATTATTATTTAACGTTTATTAAGTACCAACAGTATGCTAGGCACAGTAGACATAGGGGGCCATAAAAACATATTTAACGCATCAAAAAACACAATAAAAGGACGCTGTGTTTGTGACAGAAGACAATAAAAATCTTTGCAATTCATGGTTCAAGATGAAATGCACCCCAGGTCCCAGAGCAGTCTTGGTACAGCACGACATATCAAAAAAAAGGTATTAGAATTTTCACTCAGAGTAAGGGAGGTTATGCATACTTTACGATTAAACGTGGCCTTCCTCGACTTTGTAATGTTCTACAACAAACAATGAATTCTCTAATGGCAAAGCATTAATTACTTAACTATCAGGTTACACCTCAACCCTCTGCATCATCTCCAATACATAGGTATACTCTGGATCAAGCACCGTGGTAGGCGTTTAAAATGCATTTCTCAGTATAACAGTTGGGTACGCAGTTATTTACTTTACTGAAACTCAGAAAGGTTAAGTATTTCACCCACAGTCCATGCTCAGAAACCACTGTCAACTTTCCTAGAGTTGCATCTAACACACACACACACACACACACACGCACGCACGCAGAGTTGAAGAATGATAAATGCCATCCACAATCTTGGGGGTTTGGAGTTAACATAATATCAAATAACCAATTGAACATGTGCAGACACAGCATTAGCTTGGTCAAGAAAGAGGGGCTGAGGGTCTCAACTTCACTTATTAAAGCTTCTTTAGTCATGCTTTCGTGTAGGGTTGAAAGCATGAACTCTGGAGCCAGATTTTGTGGGTTTGAATTCTGGTTCTACCAATTCTTAGCTGTGTGCCTCTAAGCAAGTTAATTACTACTTCTGTGCCTCAGGTCCCTCATCTGTTAACAAGATACGAGAAAAATAATGGTAATTTATTTCACAGACTTATCGTGGGGCTAAAATGAGTCCATGTAGAGAAAAAGCTTAGCACAGTGCCCAGTACATAGTAAGTACTTCAAAAGCTATAATCTCATTAAAGTCCTAGCACTGAGAAACAGATAATGTGCTGCTTTTTGGGTAAAAAGACAATGTTACTCCATGAATAAACCATGTGCTGCAAGATGCTTTTCTATTAGTAAAAACAGATTTACACTAGCCATCCAACTAACTCCCTTCAATCCATCATGAACTTAAGGGAATCTACAAGACAACTAGCTAAGAAAGACTCCACAAAGTTGGCTTTTCCATGGCTCACCTTCACTGAACTGCAGACAGATGGGCTGAGGGTTCACAAAAGACAAAACCCGTAGTGTTAGGCCCTTTGGAGGTGTTATGAATGACTGAACAATGAGACAGTGCTTAGAAGTTCACAGAAGGCAACTGAGGGTTCAATTTATGGATTCATAATCTTCGTTGAAATCTCTGCAACTCTCAACAATACATGGACTAATTTGTATGTTTTCCCTGTACTTTCCACTTCCTCCCCATTCTGTAATGGAAATTTTTCTGCTTGCTATTTCTACAGAGGTCTCAGAGAAGACAGAAGAAGTAAACATCACATCAGGTAATAGGACCTGTTGCTTCCCATGCAAATGATAGTTTTAGTTGCAGAAAAAGTCAAAGTTAATGACTAGATTCAGTTTGGGGGATTATGAGGCAACATCAATAGATAATGCATTCCTTGGTCAAATTAGGATGAATAATCAAAGCTTCGGTATGAGTGAGAACAATCAGAGCCTATGCTGGGTACAAAGAAAGGAGGATTATTGTTTTCTAATATTGATTTTATTGTCATAAATAGCAAGGGGTTAGACAATTAACTGCCATAAATTGAGGGCATTCTAAACTACAAGACTTGCCCGTTAACAAGTATATAATAATTGCTTTTTTTAAATTTAAAAATACACAATATGAACTTGAAATCACGAAGTACGAATTTTTTAAATGACCTTACTGTCAGTATTTTCTTGAAGCTCAGTCACCCAGTGAAAATTAAAAACTCATCAGAACGATTTCAGTGATACAACTCCAGATACTTGAGGAAATTACTATGGAGCACAGAAATTTTCTTAGGCTTTCACACCTTTCCCAACCACTTATTTTCTAGAGGGATATGGCCTTCTTTTTGTAGCTCTAAGCTTAAAAGTGGTGCCTTTTAATTACACACAGACTAATAAAGCAAGACATATTTAAATGTAATTTTGTAACCTGTACCCACAAACTCAAGACTGGGGATGATGAAATGCTGCTAAAATTATCCTTATCCAGTAAAATTTATTGCAGCGATGAAAATCTTGACATCTATTCCAAAGTTCAAATTAAACTTCAGCGTAATACAGTAGCCTGAGTTAGACCAAAGTAAATAAGCAATTATTTATAGTAATTGTATGTGTGTATTGCATGTATTTAACTTCCCAGAAGAAGTCAGTAAACCCACATTGTGGGGACCGCTGAATTAATTACGAGCTCACATAAAAGAGTACAATGATCTCAGTGATCTCTTCAACCATCTCCGCACCCATCTGCCTGATACCCACCTGTCTGGTTGCGTTTTCACTTAATCACATATCACGGCATCAATATTAACTTCGGATTTGGGTAAAACCATTGCTGTTTCCCAAGATGTTTGCCCCCTACTAAACACAGACCGGAGGGGAAGTGTTGAAAGCTCCAGCCATATTTTTCCTGTAATGTTGGATACGAGTCCCAGCTGCACAACATTGTATGTTAATAACCATTATTTAATTAACAGATGAAGAAGGCCTTTTGAGCTGCTCTGGCAGATTTTGAACTTGATCTTCTATCATTTGATGTCATGCAAGACCAGATAAATGACAAGTCTCTCGAGAGTCTGCAGAGCCCCTTTAGAACAGCTGCACAGTCTTCTCTCTTCTTTGCAGCAGGTTTTCTCACTTAAGAAAAAAACACGCTTCATTACATCGCCTCTTACTTGAGCTGCAAGGGTCTATTCAAGGAAGATAAGCCTCTTAGAAATGAAGTAGCGTTGAATTTAGGTTTTGAGTGACAGCAGGAAGATTTATCCATTCAACAGACAATACCGCTTTCTCTGCATTAATCTAGGAGGCGGACAATGATCTGTTTTTAGGCCTCATCTCATCTCTTTCCCACAGCAGAAGGTGATTAGAGTTAGGGAGCTGGGGCTGTGAAAGAAAGCTCCAGCACTATCTCTCCAGCCCTCCTGCTTCCTGAAGCGGTGAGAGGGAGCCCCTAGGCCAAGGGCACCAATCACAGACTCACAGCAAGGATACGATGCTTCACTGTTGGGAAACTGAGAGGCCACAGGTGAAGGGCTGAGTCCAGTAACCAAAAGGGTAAACCATTATTGTTAACTTCCCAAAGAGACAAAAAAGCACAAAGCAGCCCTTTCATGAGCGAGAGCCCTTAAATTCTTCCTGGCAGGGCCCAAATAAAAATGTTAGGGATCCTCTGACTCTACATGATAGTCCACTGCTATCCACAGGTGAGGTTCAGTGAAGTCCCAAACCAGCTGATCTGCAAACAGCAGTCTGGAGAGTAGGAGGCGAAGATTCGGCTCGACAGGCACAACAGCAATGCCACCCAAAATGTGAGTGCGTGTTTACACAACAGAACCCTCTCATCTCACCTTTTATATCCAGCTTCTGCAACTCAACAGGGGCTTCCACAAAAATCCCCACACCCCAATTATTAATTTGGAGTGTCCTTCTCTGCCAAGCCCTGGGCACAGAGCCCACAGTGAGCAACTTACAGGCTTGCGAGTGACCCACAAGGATATTAAACTGGAGTCCAGCATCAGAATCCCATTTTATAGGCAATGTCTGGCACTATCCTCACTCCGTGTGGGAGGCTTGCCACTTTATTAGTAGAAATCTTTGCTTACACTTTGTGGCACATAAATTGATGAATGGACTTTAGAGTCAATGTGGTGGCTTAAAACCATGCTTCCGGTTTGGGACGTGTATATTTTTATTTGAGCTGCAAACATAAGACCGCTGCTGTCACATCATGAAATCCAGAGATGTGTTTTGTAGACCACTCACCATCTTGTTCCTTTTTCCTTAGCTCACCCTGAAGGTATCTATCTAACTATCAAATATCTACAGATAAACACATGAAATATAATGTTCAACTCCCATTACCCTGAAAGTACCCCTGCATCAAACTGATCGAAGGTGGGCCCAAGATTTACAACCAAAGATTATGGAAAGCAAGTATAAAACGAAACGCTTTTGCATGGTACCTATTTTCCTGGAAAGGCCAGGAGAAACTCTCATTCAAGTGTGAGTAATTAATTAAGTTAGTGAGTAAGTAAGCAGAGTGAAAGTCACAGACATTACCGCAGAATTAGATCAAGTTGTCCCAAATGACTTCTAAATTTAAGAGCAGATTGTGTGTTCTCTAGAAATCAATATAGAGTCATCACATTTTGACATTTCCTATTGTTAAATTGCGTTTTGTTTTGTTCGGTTTTTGCAAAATGTCATATTGACATCTAGAGACTTCCGTGGCATTCACCCCACATGACGTTGGAAATATCTGTTTGTCGATGTTCAAGCTACTGTAGCCAGCCAAACATGGCGGTGCAGGATGTGACCCACGTTTTAAGACTTCTGGGAACCCAAATCCAACACCTAAAGAGAATTCCGAGGGGGGAGGGAAAAAACCCAGACCCCTTTGGAAATCCCACATAGCGTGACAGCACAGTGGTTATCCTCACTTAGCGGACAGTTCTTCAGAAAAGCAGTAGTGATTCAAAATAAAATACAAAAGCAGCACCAAATCCCTGTTATTCTCATATTATGAAAATGAGTCTCAGGAAAGACGGTTTTATTCTTATGATCTCTGGGCCTTAAATTCCTTAAAATTCATCTCCCAGCACTGTTATAGATAACTCCTTTTCACCTACTGCTTCCGTAATCAAAAGTTGACCTCCCAGGTGGAAAAAAAAAAAAAAAAAAAGCAAATTGCCTCCACATCAAACCCTACCTAGTGGACCCAATCAGCACCTACTCTGATAGTCTTTATTTTCTTCTTTCTTTCTTTCTGCCCCATTTTCCCCCTTTTTAATTACTGAAGACTTCTGTTTTAGAGAAATCCCTAATTGCTTCATTTTGAGATGTTATGTTTAACCTCAGGAAATGGTGCTATAAGACCTGGCAAACAGCTTTCTGGTTGTTTCAATCAGTACCAGATTATGAAGTCCAGCCGAGTAAGAACCCTATTCATTTTCTTGCCCTGTCATCTTGATCTTATTTGAATGTCTGGGGAGCTGGAGGTGCTTAGCCGGCCCTGCGTTTCAGGAGTGGGGGGCGGGAGCACCAGGGAGAGCTATGTGATGTGTTAGGGACACTGAAAGTTTTCGTTTTGACTCCTTAATGAGAGCGACCTTTGACATGGGCTGATGAGTTCCATGCTTGTCCTGGTGTGCTTTTTGAAAACATTTGACACTGGTCACAGGTCTGACAGGGATATGACTAATGAAGTCGTGGTATAAAAATAATGGGCTGCAATTGCAAGTCATTTGCATGAAACCAAACTCCTTAAAAACTTGTCTCTGTTCACTTTCTGTTTTCTAAATGAGTCAATAATACGAATCAGATGGCTTGAAGGCAAGAGACTCCCAAATATTCCTTCTCTAAGGTTGGTAAATTAGTTGGCATTTGGTGCAATTTTTGTTGCCTTGAGGCCTGGTTTAAATTGGACTGTAGTTACTAAATTGCTAGGGCGATTGCAGAATGTGTAGGATAATACATAATACCTTGTTTTTCTTAAGCGTTTCGTCAGAGAGCTTCTTGTGAGGTCAAGGGACCCAGACAGCTCTTTGCAGGGAATATCAACTGGGAGTAAGCAGAGAAGAAATGGAAGAAAGGGGGAGGGGCAACCAGGGAAGGGGGACAATAAAGAAGAGACAAAACAAGATCAAAACAGAAAAGAAGGCAACATGAATTTACGTTCAAAAATGTAAAGAGGAGAAAGAGCAGGAAAAAAACAGTGAAAGGGGGAGAACAGAAATATGAACGCAGAGTGAGGGTCATAGGGAAATGGGGAACGGAAGGAAGCTTTGAAAGACAGAAGCCTGAAAGAAAAAGCTGCCATTTCTAGTTCAGTTTATCCTATAAAACTGTACGCCATTTATCTTTACAGAGTGCTAAGCATCCACCAGACAACATTCTGGGCTTCACACCCTCGGGGGACTCTGTGTCACCCGGCCTAAGTCCCCGATGGTTATCCTTTCTCCTGTAGCTCAAAATTCCCTCCATCGTGGAGAAGCTTTCAGTGAAACCCCGTCACCATTCGATCAGCTGTAGCAGAGGCAGCAGCCACGAGGAGGCACATTGCACAAGTTCCTTCTAGAGCCTTCCTCCTGTGTGGCTTGTCATTCGTGATTTAAACACTTGGGATTTTCTTTATGATTTGTCAGTTTCAGCACATCTATTTGGGGTGTCATTTTGCTCACCTGGTGTATATGACAAAATTAAATATCACATGTCCCTAAACTTAAATAAAAAGAAATACAAATGATTTACAGATATACGCACGTGCAGCGAGAGAACAAATGAATAAAAGAAACGTTGTTTGGCACAGAGAAAAGCATACACACAAGCTTGGAAATGAACCAGCTCTGGTTGCTCTGCAACCTTGGGAAATTTTATTAATCTCATTGAGCCTCAGTTTCTTTAATCACAAAGTGGAAGATTAAAAGATTATGTCTTATAAAGTACCAGCAAAGTAGCTCGCATTCCATGAGTGCCCTGAATGAATGAATGATAGAATGAATAAATGAATGAATGAATGAAGTAGGAGTAGAAATACTCTTTCTTGTGTCTGCCCTTCAAGAAACTATTTCTCACCTTCTGTTTCTCCATAAAGCAATCGAAAACAATCCTACTGCTGAACATGCAGGAATAGAACACACACATAATTCCACAAACTAACCTCATTGCATTTGTATGTTCTACTCCCCAAAACCTGAAATCCAAACAACTGACAACTGACACATATTCTCTCCCTCTCTCTCTCTCTTTTTCAAATCGACCATCATATTTCAGATCTCCACACATCTTAGATCAGTACATATCAGCCCTATCTCCTGTATTTATTCCTTCTAAAGATGCACAAACTGAGAACTAAGGCCCATAGTTGTCACTTGATAATATTCAATATTAGCAAATACTTTAAAAATCAAATTTTTTGACAAATATTTTACTGTAGCCTAATTCTTAAAAAATTGACCAATTATGGTTACTTTCCGGTCATTAGAATTGGCCAAATTCTGGTCACCCCAAACCAAATTATTCTAGATATATATGCATTTACTCTATGGATTCATGCTTAGCAGGTCAGTAAGTTAAATTATATTCACTTTAATATCGTTTAACATCTTTAATATAATATTAATGAGGATCCTGAGCCCATAAGCACATTTTGTTATTGGTTGCTAGAATAAAGATGCAGAAGATATTCTTATTCTAGAAAGCAAAGCTAACATTGAAAGACAACAATGAACTTTAGCATAGACTACAAAAAAATTGAAGAGTTGGTTTCTGAGAACAAAAGATGAAGTTTAATAGAGTCAGATTGAAGAAAATGAAAGGAAGTTTAGGGAAACCTGAGACAGCTCAAAAAGAAGTTTAGGGACTTGAGCACACTTCCTGTTGAATTTGCAGATACTACTGGTAAACTGCTGTCCATTTCTAAAGGAAGTGGGATTTAACAACTGGCAAAACATTAGCAAGTGAGAAGTCACTCTTTCTCTTAAAGTCAGTAATGCTAAGAACCATGTGAAGTACTCCACACAGCCCCACATTGTATTTACATTTTCAAGAATGAAAATGAACTGAAATGAACAGTAAGAAGCACTAACAGAATGAAAAATAGATCCTAAGAGGAAAAGACAAAAGCAATTCTAGCTTTTACCCCCAGAAAGGGATAAAGAACCAAGTGTAAAAGGATCTTACAGTGATGCTGACTGGTTATCCTCATTTCCATGGATTATGGAGTAAGAGGAAATGGGAAAATGGACCAAAAATTTTTTAAATCTTCCTGACAGTAATAAATACAAGAATGTTATTAAATATTGGAATAGATGGCCAATAGAGGTTATGGGTTAGAAGACTTAGAAATCTTTTTAAAAATGGGAGCAATGACCATCAGTCTTCTACAGTTTGTGTCTTTACCTGCCTGGAGGCCAAATACTGAATCATTACCAAATGTATGATTCTATTATCGCAGAGATTGATGTCATTACCCCTGAAGTTTAATGCATGGGAATGGAGTAGGTAATGGAATAGTGTTGAATTGAAGACTTAAGGATGGAAGCAGATGATGATGGAATATAAGTCTAGCATTTAATTTCTCCAAAACTCCACAGAAAATAATTCCATAAAAACAAAAGCTTGTTGAAGTTCTATTTTGTATTTTACTTATGTGTGTACATGGTTCGTTTCCTTTATCAAACCATAAGCTTCTTGAAGGCAAGAGACATATATATTCATTTTAGTTTCCCCTCCCTAGCCCCCGACCCCCTACTCAGAGTCCCTAACACCAGGGCTGAGAGCCAGGTGTTACTATCAGACCTACAGTCACCGTAAAGTTGCACCTGCCAGTGTCCTGTCTGACTGGTTTGGTGCCTAGGCTCCAGAGGTTAACTATTTTGAATATCATCCCTACCCAACCCTTTCTGAGAGTGAGATCTCTTGAGAACAGGAAGTTTTATCTGCTTTGTTCATTAATAAATCCACAACACCTAGAATAGTTTCTGATATATGGTCAGTACTTAGTTAAATGAATTGCTGATATTCAATATCTTTGTTGAGTGCAGTTTAGGAATATCAGTTGTTGGGTTTTTTTTAATTCATCCAAAGAGAAAAAAAAAATGTTAAGAACATTCTCAGGTGGTTCTGTATCCTTGTATGCAAACCCACACTAATTCTAACTTTTTTTGTCCTCCCTCTCCCTATTATATTCCTATGTAAGAACATGTACAACAAACAAATTTCACCATCGTGTTTCAGAAGAGAGAAAATGTTTAAGTAAAACCAATAGTCCCACACAGAATAATTACTTCAAGTCCTACTTTTTTATATTTTCATTTCAAAAATTTCCAAATATTTATCTAAATCAGTAAGTAGTCTCAAAGCTACAGTGCTCTGTCCATTTCTCTGCCAGTAAAATAGGAGTGAGAATATTTGATCCCCAGGAGGAAGACATTGTGAAAAACCACAGAATTTTGTAAATATACTATTTATTCTTAAAATTTTTAACACTGTAAGCCATACTGTGTATCTGAATTTCTCCTTTTATTGTTCTCATGCCCTTATATTTTAAGCATCCAATGCCAAAAATTAGTTTTCCATCTGGTTAGCATAATTTATTTATAGCCTTGGGCGCAGATTTGCAATGTAATGTAAATAACAATACTATTTTGCATGGCTATTGTACCTCTGGAAACTCTTTACTGGCATTAATTTTCACAACCCTCCTTAAGGAGTAGGTGATCACTGATATTATTAAGTCTCAGGCTAATAAAATCTGGCTTGAAGAAGAGCATATTTGCAAGAAAGTTTTAACTTACCATTTGTCAATTCACTGTTTCACTAGACCTTGTGTTTCGCTAGATCTCCAAAAAAAAAAAAAAAAAAAGCATTTGCCTTGTAAGATCCCTGAAGAACATATCATTTCAATTTAGATTCTTCTCTCAACCAGGCAGGAGGCTGAGTTCTATTTGTTTATCTGTTTTCTAGATCTCTATGTCTACAGCACACCAAGGCTCAATCTGACCAGATACATTAAGTGAAATTACTCAGTTTATTCAGTTTTTAAAGCAGTAAGATCTGACAACACTCTCTGTACCCTGGATTTTAAAAACAGCTCCCCATTTACTGAGCACCAGCAGTCATCGGCATTGCTGCAGGAGTGGCAGAAGAAGTTGGAGCAGTGGCAGTGGTAAAATTTATTGAACACTATATGATAGTTCTTGTTCTGAGCGCCTTTTACATATTATCTCATTTAACTTTCCCAGTAACCTTGTAACATAAGTGCAATTATTATCCCCTCCTTTAACACATATGGAAACTGGGGCAAAAAGAGGTTAGATAATTAATCCCCCAAGGTTTCACAACGAATAAAAGGTGGAATGGGCAGTCCACAGCCTGAGACCCATATTTATTGAGCATTTATTTTTTGTCAGGCACTTAACAATGCTTTCACTGTCCAATACTTCCTAGAGCAGAGCAATGACCATCCTGTATTTTAATTCAGCAATGTGTACCCCAAAAAAACCTGGAATTGCCCAAAGCTTTCTGAAAAATCACTTCTCTTACCTAAAACAGTACATACTGGGAAAATCGTAGTACAGACTTTCTTGACATTGTTAAATGCAGCATGGATTCTGCCAGAGAGATTGTGGCTTGTTATCACATGGAAACCCACACACGGACACACATCCACACACAATCACCTGTTGAATTGGTCAATTCAAACAATCAGCAAGTGCAATGAGATTGGGAAAATCAGTCAAACCAGTTATTTGACACCTTGCAGAACAAAAAGAGAGAGGAGAAGAGATCCAAATGCTTGTTGAATCTCATTTTTAACTTTTTAATATCCTGTGCTGGAAACATACAAAGGCCCAACTCTAGAGCCCATAAAATATTGAGGAGGAAAATGTAAGGACAACAGATACATCTTTTGTTTTTAAAAGATTTATTTAGTTTTGAGGGAGAGAATGCAAGGGGGGGGGGAGGGGCAGCGAGAGGGAGGGACAGAAGAGCCCAAGCAGGCTCTGCACTGACAACACAGAGCCTGATGCAGGACTTGAACTCACCAGTCATGAGATCATAGCCTGAGCCAAAGTCAGATGCTCAGCTGACTGAGCCACCCAGGTGCCCCCAGATACAGCTTCTAATGCCACTTGGAGACTTTATCAATCTGGTTGCAAAGAATTACATTGCATACCATCATAGCTTACGGCTTCATGGAACAAAGCCCTTCTGCTCCATCTCCTTGTCCTTTCTCTTTGAAAAATTCACTTCGCTATTTGTTTACCGAGTCCTATTATTCACCTACCAGGAAAAAATATCACATTTAAATTAATCCCTTTCACCAAAATTAAGTACTGGCCTTAAAGTCCAGTTCCAGAAGCAGCCAGGGATAAATATAAGACCCATGCATTTCCAAATTAATTTGTTGATTTAATTGGCACAATTCAAACTGTTGCTCTCTATCAGTTCTATTGTAGTTGCAGAAACCAGGAAAAAAGTTATACATGAATAGAAAAGGATCTTTATATATATTCAGCAAAATAAAATTACATAAGGACACCTAAATGTGCTGAGTATCTTTCATCTTTGAAGCCGTTGCTCTATCTTGTGTATAATATTGCGGTTTTCAACGTAAGCACTCATTTCATCAAACAGCAGAGTAAATAGCAACATAAAAACATAGAGTGACTCACTGCTCATAGATAATGACTTCCCCAAGGCTGCAGTGGCTTATATACCTTTCTTCAGCAATTCCTTTTGGCATGTTGTTGTTTGTTTGTTTGTTTTTCATTTTTCCATAGAGATTTTGTGGGAGATTTTTATTTTTTTTTGTTTTTATTCTTTCATGAGCTACAAAATTATGTGGCTCTCCCCTTTCATGATTCCTCCCATTAAAAGTTCTGCCATCCCGTTAGGCACATAAGTGACATGTTCACCAGAGTTCAGGGGTGAAGAGAACTGAATTTCAAAACCACACAATTTATGTGGAAATGAAGCACATTCCTTGCTTGTTTCTGTGTCAGACATATGGGAAGACTGTGTGTATAATAGGCTGTTTGATTTGTGTGACGGAGAGATTTTTTTTTTTAAGCCCTCTGTAGAAAAAAAAAAAAAAAAGTCGCACTGATTTCTAGGCTCATCTATACTTCTTTTCCTGTATTTTATGTGGAAACATTTTAGAACTCACAGTTTCCATATTAGGTACGTTTTCCACAGTTAATTAATCCTGCTTTCCCACATGACAAATGACCCTATCTCATAAAAGGGCACATTGGCAAGCAAGGATTGAGTCAAAGAAGGTATTCTTTGATATTTATATATGATAGGTTTTTTTTTTTCTTTTAATTTTAAAACACTGGACCCTCAGAGTAGAAAAGTGTAGTATATGTTCTACAGAGAAGTAAATTTGGGCATCTTTTATGTAAATGAAATGCGTGCGTTCATTTTTCTTTCTTTAAGAACCACAATGCCCAATTGGGGGACGTGGAGTAAGAACAAGTGTTTTATGCCTAGATCTTTAGGTATGCCATATCTTGTGCTCTCAACTATGAAACTCAGAAAATAAACCCTACTCAAATAGCTGGGCAGTAGCATTTGAAGTTGCCAATACAAATGACCCTCCTTGTTCTTCCTCCAAAATCTCCAAGTTTGGGGGGGAGAAAAATAAACTCCATATTATTAACTAGTTGACTGTTTTCCCTTTTAGTCAATATTAAATGCAGATGGAGGAGAAAGCCCTGGATATTACCCTAGACTGTCAGCTTCCCATTGAGACAGGGCTTTCTTTGCTCCATGAGACCTAGAAAGATGAATGGCCCCACTTACTCTTATCTATAAGAAATGACCGAAAAATCTCATTGATTGGCAATAGGCCAAATTTGTCCATCCCATATCTCTACACGTCTCTAAAGACCAAGAAGCTCCCATGCTGGTCTCGATTCTACCCTCCACTTTATCAGTCACTACCGATCCTGGGAAATCCGCGTTGCAGGGCCTCTGCTTCTTCATTCATAAAATGATATGGATGGAAAAAGACTTTCTCTAACAGTCCCTCAGCTCTAGCATTTTATGATTCTACCTTATGCCATGTAATATGGCACTACTCCCCACTGTCTCCACTACCAACCTTCACTGATTTATTGCTGAATAGCAAGCCGGTGTAGTGAACTCTGGGCTTACCCCGGCCTGTCTTGCATTAGTTAAACCAAATTATCTCCCACCTTCATCACTATGCTGCAATTCAGATTCACATACCCCACCCCAAAAAGATCTATCCATCTCTGTGCTTAGTCCATCCATCTATCTACCTACTTTTAACATATCCATATTAACATACAATCTCTGAAGAAAAATTAAGGTTTCTAAGGCTGTTTCCCGTGACTACCCTTGAAATCACTGCAACAGTTTTGGCACCAAAGAGACAAATTTAGCCTACTTACAAGCCCCTGGTTGCTTAAAATCTGGGCATTTCCTCTTCACCTTCTCTTTTATTCACCACTATCTCTTCTCAGTGTCTTTAAACTCAGAACTGTTCATCTCCACATTTTCCATCTTATTCTATACCTAGACCAGAGGCAGATAAACAACAGAATAAGAACAAACTCAAGTAGAGTTTGTTTTTGGCTTGTTTTTATATAAACAAAGGCAAAAAAAAAAATCCTCTAAGTAAGCATCAGTTTTTACCCATTTATCTTTCTATCATGCCACATTTCTAGAAGAAAATCTATTGGTTTAATAAGTAGAAAGGTTGGGAAGCCTGTTTTAGGCAGTGGAATAAATACCGAGATGAATAAGAAAGCTAAAATAGTTTAATAACAGCAACAACAACAAATATTTGGGGTTATTTGCTCTCCATTGGGATGAATCATAGCATTCTTGCCACTGACTGAGCATCCCTAGCAAAATCTGCTCCCACAGAGGGATGGCTAGTGCAGAATGTCCTTCCCTGGGTGGTTTTCAGAGAATGATTTGTTAAGAAGGTGAGAAACGAGGAGTCAGAATAAGTTAGCAAGGGTCTTTTCCTTTGAGATTCAGGCCTATCATGTAGGGATGAGGGATGGATTATTTTTTCAATCTGCTGATGTCAGGCATTGTGTTAGGTACTTTTACGTGCATTATCTCACGGGCTCTTCACAAATCAATAGGGTGCTTCTTGTTTTTCCCCTATGACATAAGTAAAAACTGAGCTTACAAAAGGCCACACCCAGCCACGTGACTGTGGAGATGAAATGACTGCACCTTAAAATAATGGAGCTGCGGCAGCCACAAGGAATAGTTCATAACTTTAAACCAGAGGTAAAAAGGTGCTTATGTGTCTGCCCAACAAGGGATCCGTTTTTAGCTAAGATACTAATCTGTAAGTAACTATTTCCATGGAAGAGGGCAAAAGAGAATGCATCCCTGCCACCCCACAGCATAGCATGATGTGGAACACAGCAAGGAAAACCACAACCAGGAGCAGGACTTTTGCAGAATTTCCTAGAGAAAATGATCTGGTTTACGGTTGATAGAGATTCCCTAACCAACGTGAAATTGAGCAAATACCTAAGCACACATGGGGAGTTTTATGCTGACAAAATGGTCCACCGCCAGGATAGCAACTTCCTCATACGGAAAGACAAAAGACAAGAATGACATGGGACGCTACTTCATTAAGAACTAGAAAACACTGGACCCCCCCAGGACTGTGGCAATCCTCTCAGCCCCTCTCACTTATGCGTGGGGAGAGTCTGGAAATGAATAACAGAATCACTTAGTACATCGTGTTTTGCTTTGTTACATGTAATTATGCTTAAATTAACCGCGTAGTAAACCTTATTTTACTCCAGCTTATGATGTAGGTTTAGTCATTCTCTGACTCAAGGAAATGTTGGCTTCGTGAAACCAATAGTAACCTCCTGGAGGTATTCTGCAGCCTGTGGACTGACAAATGCCCAGAAGCATTGTAGGGTCAAGAGTCTGATGCACAAAGTGGGCAGAAAAAATCAGGAGCACTGCTTAGCAAACACCACTGAAAGTTTCTTTCTCCTTGGGTTTTCTGTTCCATGTTATACATCCACTTATTTATAAAACAAGGAAGAATGAGTGGCCTCATTTAGCCAAGTCCAAAGCCTACACACTTTCTGCTACGTCACACTATTATGACACATAGCCATTAACCCGTGCTAATCGCCTATTTCACTTGAATGAACCAACACAACAATGTGTGGATTTGAGAAGGTGATCTCATACTAAAAACAAATAAAATAAAAGAGGAACCTGTTATAATACATAAGGTTCCTTAACACAAAGATTCAAAACCATGGGTCAAATAACATGCTGTCCAGCAACAATATAAAATTCTTTCCTAAAAGGAAAATTCCACTGAAAACAAGTACTTTCAATGTCCTAGCAGATGACCCATAACAACAGTATAGAGAATAACTTTCCATAACAAATACTCTTGTAAAACCAATTGTGTTGTTTTTCCCCAGCCTCTGCCCATTCCACCTTCACTTTCTAGAAACCAAGCAACTGAAGTGATGTGGCTGTTTGCACTTTCAGAAGAACAGAAAGCCCAGTAACTTTGACTCACACCCTTTTGTTCTACTAACAACTGGCAGTTACCGTTCAACCATTCTTAGTCCTCATCCTTCACAATGCAAACTCCAGAGTCACCCAGCCAGAAACAAACCCAAATAACTCCCAAACACTCCACTAGAAACCCAAACAAAACACAGGATGAAAAAAATCCCAGGGTGTTTGCTGTTCACAGAAACGTGCGAGCTCACCAGCAAAACTCTGGGCTTCAGGACTGGGCTGTGCACAAGTCTAACAACCCGTGAGGTCGACTCGGATCCAGGCCTTCCTCTCTGGCTTTCACATTATGCAACGGTCGGCTGCAGCTTATGTGTCCAACACTATCTTCCTTGCACTTTCCCCTAAATCCGCTCCTTCCTCCCACCTACCCTGTCCCACTCTGTGATGTCCATTCTCTCCTCCCAGGCTCTCTGCTTTCCTCTGAGGTGACCCTCTCCCTGTCCTCTCTAGTTCCCCTGAATCCTTCCCCAGGCCCTATCTGGGTCTGATCTTTACCAGGTCGCTTCATCCAAGCACACTAGCTTCTTACCACCCTGAAATTCCAGATTTCTCACCACTTAGCCCCACAGAATTAAGAAGTTAAATTTCTCCAGTTGCTTCATGTGTAATAGTCAGATCGATTCAGCTGGATTAAAAGCCCATGTCTTAGAATTCCTTGGCACACCCTCCATCTCAACCAAGGTTCTTAAAACCAGACAGCTGCCAACATTTTCCACAATTACATGTACACTAATGCTAGAAATCTACTATTTGGAAATTTCACTATAATTTTAAAATGCAAGTATCTCATAATGTTCCTAAGCATAGAATTTGTGGGGTCTGTTGCCTAACACTATTAGGTGGATCTTTTCCCTGCACCTCCACATTACCTCGTCCATTTAATTCCTTCCCTCCTTATTCCCACAGCTTTCTGAGCTAACTCCTGTAGAGCACCGATCATACCTTATTATGCCAGGATCAGAATTACCTAGGAGTGAAAATGAAGGCTCCTGTTTGGAAGGCAGGGGTGAAGTATTACTCATCTTTGTACCCAGCCTTTCTGTCTCACGTTATATATACATACACAAAACATATATACATATGCTTCATTATATGCACGATAGATATACATAATATGTATTTATGTACACATACCATAGAATATGTACGTGTACATATGTATGAAATATGGTATATGTGTTTATATAAAAATCTTACAATATATATGTATGTATAAAACATTGGAGACATATATATATATATATATATATATATATATATATATATATATATGTTTATTTATTTATAGTCATTAAGTGTTTGTCAAATGACCAGCATAGAGTGTTAAAGCTGGGGGGAAAATCTCAGAAATGTTCTAGCCTCACCCTGTACTCTATCGATGGGGAAATGAGACTTAGGGAAATTAATTTTTTCAAGATTTAACTTGGTAGAAACAGGGTATAAGGTTTGAGAAGCAACTATCAAACTTTATCATAAATTCCACAGGAAAACAGCATAAAGATTTCCACCGGGGCACAAAGAGATTGCAGCTGGACAAGAAAGCTGAAGGAGAAAATTTCCCAATAGAGCAACCATTTGGGGTTCCAGGCAAATATACCCTGCAAAATGCAGATTGTCTACATATTTGTATAGTTCACTATGGCCCACCAACTACCAGCATGCAAACCTCCTTCAGTGTTAGTACTAAAAATTCAGATTCTTCAGCTCACCAAAGAGCTACCTACTCTGACTCTCTGTGCTAAGCCTACAAATCTGCATTTCCCCCAGGGTCTCCAGTTGAGTCTCTGCACAGCACAATTTGAGAACCATTGGTTGTGTCCTATACCAAGCTGAGAATGGAAAGGCTAGACAGATACTAACAGACTTGCAATTCTCATCCCCAGGGAGCCAGCAAGAGAAATTGGAAGTTGATCATTAAGTCATTAGGTTTAACCAAGGAATCCAATTTTCTTCATTAATTCTATACTCAAAAAAGCACTTCTCACCTAAGTACCTCAAGACCCTCTGCCAAATAAACACTGTTCTCTTTAAAATAGCTGGCCCTGGGGCGCCTGGGTGGCTTGGTCGGTTAAGCGTCCGACTTCGGCTCAGGTCATGATCTCACGGTCCGTGAGTTCCAGCCCCACGTCGGGCTCTGTGCTGACAGCTCAGAGCCTGGAGCCTGTTTCAGATTCTGTGTCTCCCTCTCTCTCTGCTCCTCCCCTGTTCATACTCTGTCTCTCTCTGTCTCAAAAATGAATAAACGTTAAAAAAAATTAAAAAAAAATAAAATAGCTGGCCCTTTGCTCAAATTGAAGGGGAAAATATCATATGTGGCTTTCTGGAGATGGCCTAGTCCCAATTCTTTATATCTACCTAGAGCAGAGGCCTTCTGTCCTCTCCTCCCCACCATCCTCCTTCTCCTCTGCCTCCTTCTCCTCCCCCTCTTCCTCCCCCTTTCCCCTACTCTCCTTCCCTTTCTCCTTCTCTTTCTCCTCCCCCTCCTCCCCTTCCTCCCCCTTTTCTTTCTCCCCTCCTTCTTCTTTTCCTTCTCATTTCCACTTCTCTTCTCTAAAAATGTTGTCCCTGGAACTGTATCAGCAGTACCTGGGAACTCGTTTAAAATGTAAATTATTTGGCCGAACCTACAGAATCAGAAACTCTGGGGGTGGAGCCCAGCACTCCTTGGTTTAGCAGGCCTTCCCGGGAATTCTAGCGCAAACTAGAGTTTGAGAGCCACTGCCCTAAGGGAACACTGACAGAAAGGGAGCTGCTACCAGTCCTTCTCCAGCCGCATCCTCCTCCTTGGGGAAACAGGAAGAGATGGATTTCTGTCTAGCAAAGGAGACCCAGGCCCAGCTGCCTCCACCAGTCCATCTGCAGGTATTGACAAAATTGACTCTTATCCTGAGGATCCAAGTTGCTTCTCTATAAATATCAACTGATAATCATACCAACATATTAAAGAACAAAGCAACACAGCAGGGTAGGTAGGGCACGTAAATGAACATAACACAGTCTGGCTTTAACAGCTGTATCTATATTCTAACATTAATGGAAGGGGAAAAAGGGAGGAATAGTTTAATTCAGCCAAAATTGTTTATTTTAAATAAATTGGTTGATTTATGTCCTACTACCAGTTTCTAAGCACTTGTTTTCAAATTAACCAGTTGTTTGAATGAAACGGTGAATTTTCTTTCTTCCTTCAAGACAGGCTCATATGGCAACCACCTGAAATCAATGATTAAAGAAATATTTACCAGTATCTGTCCATCACTAAATTATTGCTATTAATTAAAACTTTAAAGGAAGCTTCATTTTTTTCTACTAATGGATATAGGGATTCCAATGTTACAAGTTACATTTCTAAACCAAAAAAAAAAAAAAAAAAATGCACAAGGAAGTGAAGTATATGTAGAAAATTCATCTGTAAAGCACACTACCCACCAACGGCTACCTAATTTAGCAGAATATATTACCTCTATGCTTCATAAATCTTAATTAAAGCCGTTAGTTTTTCTATTATGTGATCAAGAAATGCCCCATTAAAGTTAAACAGTTTCTACAAGTAATTATACACATATACACTTTCAAATTGTTTCACATATACTGGAAACATTGTCTACTAAATCAAAAACTTGCAGAATTTCATTAATGCAAGATTTTTTTATCTCCCAAAAGTCAAATGTGTCCCAGAGGAACCAGTATACTCAATGCTGGCTTCTTATAATACAATTTAATGCTCACAAACACAACTAAAGTATTTAAACATTTACAGGGGTTGTCATAAATGCTTTTCTTATTTTTGATCAAATTCAACCTTACACTTAATACAGTTAACTGTAGTTATTTAATTTAAAAACTTGAGATTCCAACCTCAAAAATTTATAACAATATAAATGCAGTTACTTGGCTATAGGATACGTATACCATGGGGACTCCATTCTTCAATATGAAACACAAATGCCAAAAACAGAGAGGGGATATTTTAAAAAAATAGACATTATTTTAAATAACTGTTGGCACGTTGAAGAAAAAAGCTTCAAATCCAAATTCAAAAATAGATCTCTTCTATTCATACAGTCATTTCAATCAGACACTAGCTCACCAAGAAGAAGAAGAAGAACATAAAAAATGTTTTGTTTCTATTTTTCTGTTGTTTTGAAAAATAGTACAAGATAAATTGACAAACTAGTCAATTGAAAGTATTATTAGTTAGGTATTCCAGCCATCCTAACTTAATAATCGGATGGAAAATACTACTGACAATTTCTCCATTTTTTTCAGGAGGTGCAAATACTTTAATTCATTACCATGTTATATAGGACTCTGCAATATTATCCTTCCGAAAGCTGAGCAAGTTTAGTCTTTGGAAACAATGCCACTGGCCTCAGGAAAAAAAAAAAAACCTTCAATGCAAACTGTTGTGCCAAGAGCTTACCATCCTAGGGCATACTGATGAGTGCATGTACAGAACACAGAGAGAGGAGGGCAGAGAGGCAGCCGCAGCACAGGCATTGATGGATAACCCTTGATCCAGCAGAATGTAATATCTCTCAGGGCTGAGAGTGCATTATTAATTGAAATCCTTGTTTAGTCCCTCCGTGTAGACCACTATATAATTGCATCTCTACCTTGAAAACTATTTTCAGCAGAATTCAGAATGAGTAAAGTATCTCCAAAATGTGTAGCCAGAAAATCTATTTCATTTACATGTGATTATATCGCAGTGTACGTATTAGGGAAACGGTGAATCACTGTGCCGATTACCATGTACAGAGCACAAAATAGATGGAGGTAGATTACCCTAGAGCACATAGACAATTAAAATGCCATTTGACATAAAATTAAAACCCCCAAGATTACAACCAAAAAAAAAAAAAAACTGTTAAAGAGAATTAATTAGTGTTTGTGCCTGGCAACAAATGTAAATGACTGTAGTGTATTCTGATATTAAATAGAAACTTTCCAATATAAATTTCTTATAGTTACAAACACCTTAGTTTAATGAAATGCCTCTTCTTTTGTGACTGTATTTTATGAATATAAATTGGACTAGTCAAACGCATTAGCATTTTTTCTTATTCAAGTAGAGCATATCAAATCACACTAGTTTAAAAAGAAAATGTTTCCCAGGAAAATGAAAGTTTTGTGTGGGAGACGGGGGGCTGGGGAGGACGTCCCCAAGCTAAGGTAAAGGAAAGATTAAATATCTCACTGAACTTCAGCCTGACATGGAAAAGTAACATCCCTGAAAACCTCGATCTCATCAAAGTGTAAGATTAAGTAAAACAGAAGACAGGGATGTGTTCGGAGATGTTCGACATAGGTTTAGAAAGACACAGCAATAATCCCATCCACTAATAAACTGGATAAGGAGCCGAGTGGGGAACTTAACAAGCAGTCACACTAAATGACAGAGCAGAGGGCAAAGAGGTGTGGAAACTGAGAAGATAGACTTCCAAGTCTTTTCCTGAAAGTGCTTAGATTTTGAGGAGAGTCCAATATTGCCTGACAAAAGGGTCTTTGTGCAACAACACCAGGGAGGTGAAGGAGAGCTGCTCAGGAAAACCAATGAAGACAGGCCTAGCCTTGTACACAGGACCCGTGGAGAACTTTGAATCACATGGTCTGCAGAAAGGACAATGCCTGTACTACTAAATGTATGACCACCATATTCAGGCTGTATCTGAGTGGGCACAGACCAGATGTCTTTAAAGAATCAGGTTGGATTTTTTCTTTCCAAAAATATAATAAGCAAATACACAGACTGCAATTTCAAACTGCATTACTAGTCTTAGATTGATCCCCAGACGTTTGACCACTCTGAGTGACTTAACTGCCCCGCTCAAACCATGATCCCACCGGCTGGCAGGGGCTCTGATTCTCAGTTCTTGATGAAGTTGGCAAAAGAGCCCAGGAGGCTCTGTCTACACATAGGCCCTTAACACCCTGAAGTTCCAATCCCAGAATGATGAAATAGGAGCCTGTCGTTATTAAAAGAAACCTGGAGACATACCGAGACAGGCTAGCAATTTTAAGTAGAGAAATACCCACTAACCATGGGTGGTGGTCTAGGGTTTCTCCAAAGCCAGGATATCTACAGAAACTTAGGCTGGAAATGTAGCAAACTCATCAGATCATCGGTGTTTCCAGCTCTAGCCAGAGTTGCCCAAGTTCTTGCCCTTGCAGGAAACCATAAATAAGAGAAAAACACCCAGTATTAACTTTTCCGGAACTTCAAACTATGGTTGCCTGGTTGGTTTCACTAGGATAAAAACATTAAAATGCTTGGTTAGGGGACAAAGAGCTTATTTTTCTCCTTCACCAGTTCTAATTGCCCTGCTACCAATATGAAAATAATTGAAGTGTTTAAAAGTATCCAACGAGCAAATAACATCCTGAATAAACTTTAAAACTGGATGCTAATTTTAAATTAGCATTAGATGCACTTTTATCTGAAATGGCATCTTTTCGGCTACAATTCCCACCATGTGAAATAAACAGCAAGTTCTAAAACCATCCAAAAGGTTGTCAGAAATACTCATCTGCCAGTAAACCAAATGAAAAAGGTTCGATCTCATACAAGAATCAAAAGAAAATTTGTGTGGAGGGGGTGGGGAATAAGTGGAATGACTATCTTCCAATAGCATAGCCAAAACAGCCTCAGGTCAGAGACTGAAGTATGGCTTTGAATTCTACCTCCACCTTGAACTAGCCACTGGATCCTGAGTTGCAGATTCTTCATGCATGAAAGGGAGGTAATGATATTCTTCATCAGAGTATAGTATGGAAAGCAATTCACACAGTGGCTGGTTTATAATCGTCTTTATAAGTATTAGGTACTGAAATTATTATTATAATGGGTTAGTCAATTAAATTAGCTGGCAAAGAGAAGGGTCTTATGAAAGTAGGAGACAAAAATACATCTTACGAGCCAGATAGGAAAGTAGGTATGAGAATAGGCATTAAAATCATAAAGGCCAAAGGAAAAAGAAGAGAGAAGCTTTGGAAACATCACAGTTTAGCCTATGATTTAGTGAATGTGGTATATGCCTACCCAGTAATGTCAGTGCCGATGCATATGTAGCTTTAGAAACAGGCTACGTCAAATTCTTGCATTTGGCGTGATGGACAAGGACACATGAATTCATACCCTACTTCCATCATTCAGGGCACTAATAAGACAGTTAAACCTGGTCCTCACACCTTAAATGTAATTTTACCCAAGTGAAACACAAGTGAGCTACAATCAATAGTGGAGAACACTGTATGGATCCAGGGAAGCCAGAGTTACAGTTTGTCCCATGAAATCTTCTTGTGAAAAATGCACCATAAGAACAGGCTCTTACATGCTCAACTTTCAAACAGGAATAGGTTGACTCCCAGTACAGGCTTCATGAAGATGTATCATTATGTGAATAATCAATTCTCTCACTGGGAAACGTGGAAAAATGGTTTAGTTGATGAGATGTTGTATGACAAATAAATTAGCAATTAGAAAGAAAGAGAAAGAGAGAAAGAGAGAGAGAATGGAGGGAGGGTGGGTGGGAGGGTGGGATGGAGGAAAGAAGGGAGGAAGGAAGAGAGGGAGGGAGTGAGGGAGGAAGAAGAGAAACAATCAAACACACTTAACACCACAACATGGTAAGTATGTTGATTGTAATTTAATCATTCCTTGATCACTCAAACAGAAATTTAAGAATTTGCAAGCCTCTACATCATTAAGAATTTCTCTGTCTTATAGATGTAGAAACTTTCTGACTAAAAGACATCATAATGAACAACAATGTCATTTAGGAGTTTATTTTATATATAATATTCTGTATAACTGTATACAGATTTACAGTAAAATGAAATAAAAATTTAGATTTAACACAAACTCACAGCAAATTATAAATGCTGATCAAGGGATTAAAATCCAAGCAAAGATACCAGAGAAAGTCAAGAATTATTTAACTGTAGTTTTTGAATGAAAAAAGAGGATTTCAATACATAACAGGAAGGCAGGAAGGCAAGAATAATGTCTACAAATAATTCACATGTACATATATCCCTAACATGTACTAAGTAGCACATAGATGCCCCAAAACAAGAAACACCAGTTAGCCAGGGGCCATGATAACTTTCTCCCTACAAGAGGAACCAGGTCTGTAAAAGGCTTGGAAGTTAGGAGACTCAGACCCACTCCAGGAAACTCTGCTGGTGTTTCCATTATAAACCGCATTTCAGGAGTTTACAAGTTGAATGTTTTTAAAACATATTGGGTTCATAATGAGCTCACACATTCTTAAAAATGTTCTTTTTGCTCTCCTTTAAAAAGTATGGCCACTTTTGTGAACAAATCATAAACAAAATTTCAGGTGATTATTTTTGGCTGAGCTCCAAGACACAATGGCTAAATGTTTAAATAGGGTAAAAAGACTAATTATTTTCTTCATTTGGAAAGTAGAGTAGAAAGGCCAGCCTGAGAAACACTCTACAGTACTTCCGTTTTAAAGTTCTTTTGCAATATTTTCATTCAGTGGTTCAGGATCCTAGGACTGCAGCTAGGAATATGCAATCAAACTTCAAAAACACCATTTCTACATCTGGAGATTTATGCAATAATCGCTCCAGCATTAGACTTTTCTAAAGTTGTTAGTGGTCAAAATTACATGTACCATGAAAGCCAGGAAGACTCTCAGAATGGAGCAAAAAGCCAGGTGGCAGGGCACCTACACTTAGGTGCCGCCACAAACCCCAAATTCAAACCAACCTCCGAGTTTTACAAGCCCTTTCCCTGCGCCAACCCCCAGCTTAAAATAGTCCAGGGCAAAGCTCTGCAGGGAACTGAGTTGATGAGTAGGTTAGGGCTTAAAACCATTTCTTTCAAAACCAAAAAAAAAAAAAAAAAATCTGGTGTTTCTGCCAAATATAAAACTACTCTCTACAACAGTCCCTAACACCTTTAGGGTTTATAAAAATGCAAGGCAGCTGAGACGCCAAAGCCAGGGATGCATCATTCCCACAAGGAATGCATTGTTGGGCGTAATTCACCAAGCCTTTTGCGCGGCAATTTTGGATGGTGTGGCATGGTTGAGTCCCAGAACCGTGGACTTGCACAGACTAGGAAAAACACCTTGATATGAAGCAGGTTTTCCACTAAACCCTCTCAGGACTCCTTCACCCGGGTGTCAAGCTTGGAGCAAAAAAATGTTCTCCAAGGGTCTGTGAACTGACAGAGCTTCGCTATTCACAGACTGGCTTTTCATCCACAGGCGCCTGTCATGATCAGAAGGTTTGAATAGGAACCCTATCCCAAAAGGAAGAGCCAGATCCAGTCATGTGTTCAGCCACATGAAGCCTCTGAGTGGCAAATATGCAAAAGACACAAATAATTCTAATTAAAACCATACAAATTCCAACATCTAATTGATAATATTCCACATGTAGGTTAAAGGTCAAAAGTACCCTACAACACTGTTATATTTATTGACAAGGACAAACTTTTCCATCTGTTTCTGGTCTTATCCATGATCGGTCACTGGCCTCAAAAGAAAAATCCACTGCTAATAACAAATGAAATGAAATTTACACGTTCCACTAAATACAATCTCACCTTCAAGAAGTTTGTACAATTGCCTTTTTTCTCAGGGTAAATTTCCTTGAGGGAAAGGAGAATGATATGGAATAGGCAGGCTGAAAGGAGAAAGGTGTTAATGAGGACTTGTGTCTAAGTATGAGAAAGCTTTCCCTGCAACATAGCTTAACTTAACCAAGCTTTGAGTAGTTTAAATACATGGGAAATAAGGGAAAATCTCCCTCTCTCTCTCTCTCTCTCTCTCTCTCTCTGTCTCACACACATACACACACACACTCACTCAAGCTCCCTTGAGGATCTGCTGAGGAACAATCTGAAAACCACCAATTTAGCTCATGCCTCTCATTTCACAGATGAAAAACCTGAAATGTGGAAAGGTTAAGTGACTGGCCCAAGGTCACACCTTGTTAATGATGCGCTGGAAGAACAACTCTGGCTAGAACTGCTTTGCATGCATGCCCCTTGAGCTCTGTGGAGGCAGCCAGGCAGAAAACTGGCCTGGAGGCCTGGGCTTCTGCAGAGGAGAGTAGTGAGGTGGCAGGACACACAACTGAAGGCACTGGGAGCCAAGGAGATGTCAGGGTGCCGGGCTGGCCCCTCCAAATTCTGGGAAGGAGCCAAGGAGTAGCCTGAGCTGCGTGGGCCTTGTTTCCCCCATGCCACCAGAAGCGAGTTCATTTACCATGTCTGATGAAGAGCCCCTACAACATTTTAAGAGATGCAGGAGGAACTTAACAGAGGATCCTTCCATGAGCTGCCCTCTAGAGGAAGTTTAAATAGTAACAGAGTAACCACTAGGCCCCTAAAAAGGGGCACGTGATGATAGAAGATGAAGCTGTGGGGCACTGAGGATACACAAACGGTACTCTCCCTGGTCCCCACACGTCCTCATATCTATCCCAGCGTGAGCCATCATTCAGGTAGCGTGAAGTTAGTATCTCCTTCGGCTTGATATGATCTGAAGGGTAACAGTAGAGATGCTGGTCTTTAATTACAGATACCACTGTGAAGCATATATAAATTCGCAGAGTCAACATGATGGGAATGGAAGGTCAGAAACTAAGTAGTAGCCAATTGCAGAAGTGCCTAAGAGAGAACGTGGCTCTCTGATTCCCAGCCACAAAAGTACCATTAAAGCAGAGAAGATGACATATATTGCCTCTCATGGAATTTCTCATCATACCCTCGAGTACTCAACAGAATGAGTTGAGTCCCACCTCTAAAAACCAAACACTTTCAGCTACTTTATGGCAGGTATCATGTCCCTTAAGCTTTCTTTTAACTAAAAGGAAACCACACAAAGGGGAAAAAAGGCAGAGTTATATATTTTCAAACTCGGACACGTGCTACCCTTTATTCTCTTTCTGTGGGCATAGAGTAATGGACATCAACTCTAGAAGAAGAGGGCAGAGGTAACAAAAGTTTCTCTGTAGCACAGAGATGGGGGGGGCGGGGCGGCGGGCAGTAACCTCTTTAGACCTAGATGCTACAATTAAAACTACACAGTCCAGGGGCTCCGGGATGGCTCAGTCAATTAAGCCTCCAACTTTGGCTCATGTCATACTCTCACAGTTTGTGAGTTCAAGCCCCACATCGGGCTCTGTGCAGATAGCTCAGAGCCTGGAGCCTGCTTCGGATTCTGTGTCTCCCTTTCTCTCTGCTTTCCACCACTCACGTTCTGTCTCTCTATCTCTCTCAAAAATAAATAAACATTTTAAAAAATTATATTTAAAAAAACTACACAATGTTGGAGGCTGCCAGTTTTTTTCTAGATGATAAGATTGAGAAAGACAGAAAGAGTCCCCACAGAAACAGGGGTGGGTGGTGAGGAAGAATGGAAAAAATGCTGTGCGTTCAGATGAAGGCAGAGCACCAGTAAGAATTAACTGGTAACCCTGAGATGCCAATGGGTGCTAAATCATCAGTGTACTGGTTGGTTTCTGGAACTCCATGCCTCTCCTTAGAAATGATCACTTATCCTAAAGTTTACGCAATTTTTTTAAAGCAGGAGTGTGGAGATTGTGTGGGAAGTAACCATGCTAAATTAGACTTTATAAGTGACATAGTGCACTTGATACTGCAAGAAGAAGTGAAGTTCATTTATTTCTCCAAATCTTGAGTGAAATACAGAATGAGAGAGATGATTCTGCAGAGAAAGCAGAGCAACCTGAAAAGGTGAACATTTTCCAAACAGGTGACAGTCGACTGGTAGGACCAGTTTAGAGGGAACAAAAAGAATGATTATTTAACCTGGCCACTAAGCAGATGCCTTCTGGTTAATATTTGATGTATTACATGTAGTATTCACTACCTTGATTAGAAATGAAACAAACGATAGATAGATAGATAGATAGATAGATAGATAGATAGATAGATATAGTTTTAAACAATAAACATAGTGATGTATTACTACGTACCAGTCTACTAATGTTTGGTGCTTTTCATACATTAAGTGTATTAGTTAGCATATAGGCTAAGCTGCTATAACAAAGGGACGTCAAAATACAGCGGCTTAAATGAGAGAGAAGTATGTTTCTTTCTCATGTAAAAGTCCAAAGCGAGGCCGGCAACCCCAACCTGGTAAGCAGCTCTTTTCTGCAAGGCGACCCAGGGTTCCCAATTCCTACCACCTTATCGCCTGGCCATTTCTTAGCGACATTCAGAGCTACTCACTACCATCAATCTATTTTCCCACTCATAGGAAGGCAGGGGGAGAGGAAAAGGTGAGCAGTAACTTCTTTTTTCTAAATTTAAGATAATTTAAACATAGTTCTGCTCATATACCATGGGACAGAACCTCACTGGCATGGCCATGTCTAACTCCAGGGGTGGCTGGAAATATAACCTATAACTGGATGGCCATATACTTAGCCAAAGTTTCAGGTGGTTGTATTGTTAAAAAGAGACAAGAGAATAACTGATTTGAGGATGCAGTTTGCAGTCTCTGTCATTGTACCTCATTTAGCCCTTTCAACGATCCTATCTTATAATACTTTTTTTATGAACAATGCATCTGAGGCCGTGAGTAATTTGCCCAAGCACCACGGGGAAATTGCAGAGATGGAATTCAAACTCAAGCCCATCTGCCTCAAAAGTCATCTTCATTCCACTATGTGGAATGTGCCATGTACCCAATTAATCTCACTCCAGCTGGCAAGGCACATAGTAAGGAATAAAGCTCATGCCGTGTAGGCTTTTTCTTATAGCCAATGTCTTTTAAGAAAATAACAATACCACCAGAAGGGTTTTTTATAAGGAAAAAAGTGTCAGAAAGTCCTTCTTAGAAAAGAAAAAGTTGAGGGGAGAGGGAAATTGCAAGGAATGTATTAAAATACCACTATAAAAGACACTTGAAAGAATGGATTTTTTTCCTACCACTATAAGGCAATCTATTTTGGTAGTGTCGACCATGAATTGTACTGATAAGAATAAAAGGGCTCATATGGAATGACTTTCTTATACTTGAATATCCTCAGTGAGCTGCTGCAGGACAATCTAAAACAGCAACGGTCTGGTTTGGTAGAGTTGGGATGATACGCACACGCAAACACACACACATACACACATCTTTATAAATAGCATCACTGCATCCTACCGATCTTAAATTCCTAAACACCTGACCGGACCTAAGTCGTGAGATGAACGCTTGTAGAATAAGAATTTACAGTCCTGCACGTTCATTAAATTTGCGTAAGCACTTTCGAGAAAGGAGGGCTCTCTGTGGGGTGGGGTTTTCCCCCCTTCCTTGCCCTCAAATCAAGAGATATGTTTTATAATCTACAGCTAGCTCACTGGCAAATCTCCATCCTTTCCAACCTGACAGACTGTTTGTCAGTTAAACTCTCCTTGTCATGTATCCCTACCACTGCCGACTCATGCACGGAGACCTTCACTTTTACTGCTACCATTTGCACCCTATGCAACCTTTGTCATTGATCACTGATCCGATCCAGTGCCCACATGTTCTTCAAGTGCCTACACAAGTAATGAGGTACTTGTGGTGTAAAATTAAACTGTCAACTGTCAGCGATTGATAACCACAGTGAGAGCTGACCTAGAACACCTGCACCAGTGGCCAAGACAGGTGTGACATGTTTGATCGCTGAGGCCTGCTAGTCAGTCTGACCCAGTGCTGTCCCTCCATGGACTTGCCTTGCATTTCAGCCTCCCAGCTTTCCCGCATACCACGGCCAGCCTCCCCAGGTTGCAGAAACCACTCTTGCTGCCAATTTGGGCAGCTGGTCCGAGCGGCCATGAAAAAAGCAGATCTCGAGTGAGCAGGTTGGTCTGAAAGTAATATGGCCTAGAGATTTTCAAAGGTGGCATCTGGAGTCAGCCTGGTATTTTTTTTTTCTCCCACATACCCCCAGATTTCCTCTGAAAGCTAGTCTTGGTGGCAAACTTCACACATACCATCCTCCCTCAATTGAAGTTTCCAGGCATGTGCCAGGGCCTGGCAGAAGGGCCTTCCCTTCAGGGCAGGCACATGGCAATCATTAAGAGTCTGGTGGAAGAATGAAACAGCCCTAATGGAACCGCCTTATGGCTCTGAGCATTTGCTTGAAGGCATTTAAGTTGAACTGGCTCACATTCTGTTAAAGCACCATAAATGCAAGCTTTTCCTACTCATATGTAATCGAATAACCAGCACAGAGGAAAAAACATGTTCTGCTCTGACTATAATTGTTTTTAGTCAGAGTTGTTGCACAGCACTTAAACACGGTTTTTGTCTAAAAGTTTTATTATTTAAATGTGAAAGATAGATTTTTTTTAACTTACCCAAAAATGCACTTAGATACCCAAAAATGTCCTTGGTGAAAATCTGAGAAGCATGATGGGATTCCCATCCCATTCCGCCATCCACCCCCACCAAACAGTTGCACTATATTAAGTTCATGTGATGAGAAGATAAAAATCTATTAACTTTCTGCTGACCTTATCGACACAGGAATCTCTGCAGACATTACAAAAGCCATATCTCTTCTGACTTTTACATCCAGAACCTCATGCTCCAAAGTCCCAAACCAAATGTAAAATCTTCATGATGAGTGAAACCCTGACACCAATTCAGATTCCGGGCTTGCTGGCTGGCAGTCGAGGGAGGCTCCTCTGGGGCACAGAGGCTGGCCTTTACTTTGCATTTGACTTGAGGGGCTTTTTTTATTTTTTATTTTTTTTTTTTTTTGCCATATGCTACTGGGGACTCTGAATCAAAACTATTTCACGAGGACCATATGTTACGAGAAATGCATGATGGAAAGTGAACGGTAAGAAGTTGCCCCGTATCACTGGGTGATGTATTACAAACATAATTAAATCTGAGTAATGTGCAGTGTTATTTCAGTTAATCATTGCTTTTTTCAATTTAAGCAAGGAAAACATAGCCCAATTTCCAAATGACATACCAAAGTCCAGATAAGCTAAAAGTGAATTGGCGGGAAAGGAATAAAACAAGAGCTGCACAGCATTGTTTAAGCTTCTGTAAAAGGTCTTGGCGTATCTGAAATATGTCCGTAAGAAGGTGACACATGAGGGTTCATGTAAATAAGCAATTTAAAACACCACTCATTTTCCTTTCAAATCAACAATGAATTCAGATCAACCCTCACTTATAAACAAGCAGCGAGTCAAAAGATCACATGTATGTCGATTGTTTGGAATTCATGTTTTCCCACAGAAATTTCGCTATCAATAGCCATTACGTTCCTGGGCTAGCCCAAGAAGACCTATTTAGCCCACTGTTTCTGCAATGTGGTATTTCTACTCTACCTGTACAGCACTGCTTGGAAGGAAGATAGAAAATGTATTGAAAATTCATCAATTCCATACATTTATTTGGATGCTCCTATATTTTCTCAGAATACTGGTTGCTACATTTGCCCCAAAGAATATCCCATTTTCCTCTCTCCCCACAAGCCCCAAGCTAGAAGAAATCACTTTCTATTCTGAGCCATCAGAACATTGTATCTAGACTCTCTTAAACACTTTCTACCTGAACTACAGGTATTTGTGGACTGAGCATAACTCCTCCACTCTTAACTTATTTTTATATCTCCTCTTCCAGACCCGGAATTTACCAGGTTCTAAGTCCACATATGTGAATAGATGACTGAGTAAACAAAGGAATACAGTCTACAAGGGTTGCCAAACATGGTTTTTCTCTATCAGTGGCGCTGGGAATCACGGGATTTGGTTGAAAGTGAGAGGAAGAGAATATAATAATGATGAAGATGAGGATGAGGTGATAATGCAAATATTTATTGTGCATTTATCTTGTGATGTGCATTGGTTTCGGGCTTTAAAGTATTGGTGAATTTACTCTTCACAACAACTCTGTGTGGTGGGTAATATATATAAATAGGGATACTGGGCACAAAGCCATTAATCAGTTTTCCTAAGCTCACAGAAATAATATAATAGATATTTCTGAACACCAGAAGTGTGTTTGTCATGTACATGTGCAAAAAAGGGGATACCTCCATGCATTTCTCCATAATTCAAAGCTTCTTTCTACCTTTCTGATCTGCTTTAGAGAAGGGACTTCTCAGGTAAAACACTCCAGCTCTTTCTTCAGCTCTTGTTTGTGAACCTGAATATAAGCTCTGTAAGAGCAAAGACCTTGTTGGTCTTGTTCACAACATCCCCAGCATCTAGAACAGCAGGTATGCATCAGATGTTACTGGATGAATGAGTGAGTGAATGAATGAGTGAATGAGTATGTTTGGGGTGACAGTAGAGCTGAAGATGGGACTATGGACAAAGGTTCCCTCTGAGAGTCTCTGGGTTTCTGGTCCTACAGGGACACCTTCCCAAACTTACCTGATGAGAGCAATCACCTGTGTCACTCGATTAAAAAAATCTCCTCTCCCCAGAGATTCTGAGTCAGTGACCTGAGGTGAGGCCCAGGGGTCTGTTTTTGTTGATGTGCTCCTGCTGTGGTTTGAGACAGATGCTTCAGATGGTTCTAAGCTTGAGAAACCCTCCCCAAAGGATTTCATTCTGTCTCTTGGGACACCATCCCCATGGCCATTACAGACATTTGCAAATTCCCCAACAGAGACAAACACATTCTCAGGCCAAGGCCACTATCTCTTCGAGAAAACCTGTGCATTATGCTGGGTTGCAACAGGGGTTGGGGCCTTGCACTTCTGACTCCGCTGACTTCTCTGCGGAATTCTGTGAATCGCAATCATGCCTAGGAAAGCTTCCATTCACATGTTTCTTCCCCCACTCCGGCCCTCTCTGAGGATGCATCAGTGTCTGCTGAATGAATGATTGAACAAATTCCAACATGGGCAAGACAAGCAAGCCTGGCAGTTGTGAAGAACAGAAGTGTTTCATGAGCCTCAGTTTGGGGTTGCACATGGTAGCATACAAAAACAAACAATGACAAAGAAAATACATGAACACATCCTGTTTCCATTGCTTTCCTTCTGACTTGAAGAACATTCTTATAACAACTAATAATCTCTGGACCTCAGAATCATTATTTACCTTTTCAAAAATATTTTATTTTCAGGGTGCCTGGGTGGCTCAGTTGGTTAAGCATCTGACTATTGATTTCAGCTCAGGTCACGATCTCATGGTTCATGAAATAAGCCCCCATCAAGGTCTGCACTGACAGCCCCAAGCCTGCTTGAGATTCTCGTTCTCCCTCTCTCTCTGCCCCTCCCCTGCTGGTGCCCACATTCTCTCTCTCTCTCTCTCTCTCTCTCTCTCAAAAATACATAAATAACCTTTTAAAAATGCTTTATTTTCCTTGATTATAATGGGATGGATAATGTGACCTCAGGATATAAAGGATTACTTTAGCCTTGTAGATATCACTCCCTATCTTTTTCTCATTCTATTCTCTTCTCTTCCTCAAATCAAATAATCTATAACCAGAAATGAGTAAAGAAAATTCATCTTGATCAGGAGAAAAGGTACACAGTTGAAGATACTGTCTGTGATTCCCCTAGAGTCTAAAACTAGGTTTCTAAACCTCAGCAGCATTGAAATTTTGAACAAGGTAATTTTTTTTGTTGTGGAGCACGGTCCTGTGCACTGTAGAATGTTGACCTCTGAACTCTATCCATTTGATGCCAACAGCAACCCCACCCTCTGGTTGAGAGCTATGATAATCAAAAATGTCTCCAGATATTGCCAAATGTCCCCTGGCGATCAAAATCACCCCTAGTTGAGAACCTCTAATCTAGAATGATCTTTTAAAGCAATGTATTTTTTAACTGATAGATTGGCCAGTATCTGGTACTTTTGTACAAGAATATATTAACCCGTAAAGTGGCTTGAACACTACATAAGAAAATATGAATATAATTTTCCAAGAAACCATTGATTCCAAAGGATCATGACTACCCTTTTAGGTGTGAATCTGCTGGAAACCAGGAAGAAGCTGGAATGGAATCTGACATAGCTGAGAGTTTACAAAAGATTCAGTCACAGGGAGAGCAGGAAGACTAACTAAAATGTCTCACTTTGGCAAAAACATCCATAGTGTAATGCACTTTGCCAACATCTTTGCCCTCGGATTTTTTTAACTTAAGGGTAGTTCAAGGGTAGTTTTAATCTGTATGTTCCTGGTTCCTATAATCTAAAAGTCATCAAAATGCTGTTTTATGAGTATCTCCTAAACTTTGATGTCCAAGAAGCCTAGGGGCCTTTTTTTATGTGCTTATTTTCTTTTGAACCAGGAAATTGTGTTTTGCCAAGAGCAAATGGAACTTGAGCCTCAAAAGATTTGAGTTCTGTTTGAAACATAGAACCCACAAATTCTCCACAAGTTTGCAACTGGCAAAATACATGCTCTCACTTTCCCTCAGACCAAATCTCTCTTGGTTTTTTTTTTTTTTTTTTTAGATAAGAAAGCAGAAGTGTGGAAAGTTTTATTCACAAAAGCAAAGGAGTATCACAAATATCTGAGTTTCACACATTTCGCCTTGTATATTACAAATAAGCATAAAACCGCTCTGCCTTTTAATTATATTTGCACAATTTTTCTCTACTGTCACGGATTTGTTACATTTTATTTTCTAAGCAAGTCTACAGAATCTATAGCCCAGGAGCTGACTGCTCCTTGATTTCCCATTACTTTTAGTTGAGTCAGTTATAGCTACGAAAATAAAACTTGAAAGCAGAATTGAAGTATAAATTAGTAATTAGCACAAGGCATTTGGCTACATATTTTGTTGGAAGCACACATGCAGGAGTTTTTTTATTTGAGTAGAGTTGACACGCAATGTTACATTAGTTTCAGGTGTATAACACAGTGATTCAACGTCCCTATACCTAATGCTATGCTCACAAGTGTAGCTACCACCTGTCACCATGCAGCATTACGGCAATATCATTGACTATGTTCCCTATGCTGTGCCTTCTATTTCTTGGTTCTGTTTTAAATCACAGTTAGCAAATTCCTAGATACCTTAGGGATTACTCCAGGAGAAAAAGAGCTATAAGGAAAGCTGGAAAGAAATTCTGACACATGCCTGTTTGGCGTTGGACTCATCATCAAAATGCTATGTAGGTAAGAAAAGATGAGAGAAGATAAATGGGAAGAAGAGAGAAAAACGGGGAGAGAGAGATGAACTGAGCAACGTGTTCTTAGACCTTCCCCAGGACCAAATCCAGCAAGCAAGATAGTACATCAAAGCTAAATTGTTTACAGATTAGATGACCTGTCCGTTTTTTTCCTTACCATTGATTTCCACAGAACAAAAATATTATTTCAGTGGCAAGGATGTAAACCTTATTCATAACAGGATTTCAACCACATCCTGAGAACGAAGCATCTCCTCAGATAGTGTGCCCTCATTTATATTGAAGGCATGCTGGTTTTATTTGTCAGTGTTTGTTGAGGGGGTCACAATATCAGGAAGCAGGAGATGGCTCATCAAAGCGTCTCTGCAAGCCCCTACTACTCATCAATTAGACACTACCTTGTTTTTAACATCAGGGCGGAAATGCATCTCCCCTGACCCATTGTTAGAAGCTTCCTTCTGTCTTTAAGTTTTTTGGAAGGAGCACTCAGGACTCAACTTCTTTTTTCCAATAGGTAATTGTCACTAATTAATGGTCCTGTTGCATACAAGAATGTGGACCTGTGACCCTGAGTAATCTGGGCCTGTATCTCTGGCCTTGGAGCAAGGACACTCTAATCTCCTGACACTACTCACGGGGGCCTAGGTCACAGACACAAGGCTTCCCGCTGGGTTCCTGAACAGGCTTCACTGTGCTTCAAAGCCGGTGAGTTCAGTGGGGCAGCCCGACTTCAAGGACAACGTGGCATCTGGCCAGTGACAGCTATCTGAGGTGAGGAGAAGGTCTCCTTTCTGAAGGTCTGGAGGTCTTTCTGCTGAAGCCAGGGCCTCTCATGTCATTCATTCCACAGCCATTTGCTGGGCACCTATTCTGTGCCAGGCTCTGTCCCTGGCACTAAGGATAAAATGAATTACATCGAGCACTTGGTGGCAAGAAACTAGGACAAGGCTTAAGCTCAACACTTGGTTAAAATATTCTTTTAAGACTAACTAGACAAGTTGGTCTTATTTTCCCTTTTATGTCTAATGGGATTTTTTTTTAAAAATGGCGCTTCTGATTTTCTCACTTATAAGAATGGGATGAACTGATGTATCCATTACTTTATCTCATTCCGCCATAAGATTTTTCATTTATTTTCCGTTCCCCTCCCTTTCCTTCCCTCTCTCTCTCTCTCTCTCTCTCTCTCTCACACACACACACACACACACACACTAAAGCATGGGAATTTCTGATGAGTATAATACTCAGAAAACTTCAAGATAAAAATAAGTCATCTCCCATGCCCTCAATGAAGCACCAGATTATTGAAGATCCCTGTCCAGTATTCCTCCTCCACTCACACGGAGCTTTAGGTTTTGCTCTTCCTCCCATAGTAAATCTTTCTCCAAAATGAGGGCTAGGAACTACCCTTGTGCATAAATACCACTGGTTTTATTTCAAATCAATAAAATCGATACAAATGCCTAACATTTAAAAAAAGAAAGGGGTGCCCGGCTCAGTCCGTTGAGTGTCCAACTTTGGCTCAGGTCACGATCTCACGGTTCGTGGGTTCGAGCTCCACGCCAAGCTCTGTGCCAACAGCTCAGAGCCTGGAGTCTACTTCAGATTCTTTGTCTCCCTCTCTCACTGCCCCTGCCCTGTTCGTGCTCCGTGTCTCTCTCTCAAAACTAAATAAACATTAAAAAATTATTTAAATAAAAATTAGAAAAAAGAAAGAAAGCTCTAAACTTTAAAACAGATAAACATAACCCTTGGTGCTTATTTTGTAATACAGTCTTCACATTACAAATGCTGGATTCCCTTGGATAACTTTTCCCTATGTTTCTTTTCAAATGTTCATAGCAGTTTGAGTTCCATGGTTCAAGAGCATATCACTCATTGAGAAGTAAGGTACAAGCATGTATTTTGTAACTGTGCAGGCCTAAATGATGGAAACAAATCTGCCAGCTAATAAGCAGTGAGCTTTTCACACTTCTTTTTAGCTTATACTGATGTGTGCAACCACTTTGGAAACACAGCATAGCACGGTGCTTCGGAGTTTTCCGGAGCTAAGCTGCTAAGTTCAAATCTTTCTCAGCCACTGAGTTTGGCATGTTATTCCATGCCTCAATTTTCTTATCTGTATAATGGGGGGTCAATAAACGTAGATTAGATGAGTTCACATCTTCAAAGTTTTTAGAACGTCTCTGGCCCATAGTGTAAGTTCTATGTAAGTGTCAAGCACTATATATCTGTTTATAAAACACATTGGCTTTGGGGCACCTGGGTGGCTCAGTCGGTTAAGCGTCCGACTCCGGCTCAGGTCAGGATCTCACGGTTCATGAGGTCAACCCCTGCACTGGGCTCTCTTCTTGTCATCATAGAGCCCACTTTGGATCCTCTGTTCTCTCTCTCTCTCTCTCTGCCCCTCCCCCACTCACACTCTCTGTCCCTCTCTCTCAAAAATAGACCTTTAAAAAAAATTGGCTTTCCACAAATGCTTGACCCTATACTTAAACAAAAGAAAGGCAGACTAGAGATACGGCTGTTACCTTGGTTTCACTTTCTCAAAATGCTTTGTATTCACTGTGCTCATGTCTCCCCTAGCAAACTTTACAGTTGTTAAGACAGGAACGCTGTCTTATCCATCACAGAATCTCCCATTTGGCCCAAGATGGTGCCTATACATGGTGGGGGAAGGGCATGGTAATATGAGCCAGATAAATGAACACATGAATTTCATTCTTTATTTTGAGGCTGGATTATAAGTTACTTATACTAGCATTTTTACTACAAGCCCTACTGAGATTACTTTTATATTGGTGGGAAGATGTTTGCCTTATCAATTTGATTGGGGCACTTATAACAAACTCACTAAGACTTGTTCAGCTTTTTCTACTTGTTAAAAATAAGTAAACATCCATAAAATCGCCCCACACATACCTACCTGCCAACTATTCATAGAGATGGACTATTTTATACCAGTATGTTCATAACCCTGTTGTTTCCAGAAATCTTGATTCCAGGGAACTTAATTTGGAAGCCAGCAGGCACTCCACTGGCATCTTAAAGGGTGTTGTTAGTTTTGGGGGTTTGGGTGTGGTTTTTTTCCAATTGGAACTCAAACAATAAATCCTCCAAAGTTGATTGCATTCACCCTACAAAAGTGCTGAGTTAATATTTGCTCTTTAAAGTAAATACAAGCATTTGTTGGACCAGATACCATCAACCTTAATTTTGTTTTTCTCACATAAATGTTAATCAAGAACTAAACAGATAATTTCCTTCTGTCACACAGCAATTCCACTGTGGTGGAACAAAGTGTTATCTTAAGTTTCACAGAGCAATTGTTCAATAATTCCTGTTGGTGGCTCCTTTCCAAATCTTCTAGAATGGCCCAGCCTGCTAGCCCTTGAAGCTGGAGGAGGGCGGGCAAGGGTGGGTGGGTTGCCGTCACTCAAGAGCTCAGTGTTGTCGCACACTTGCTGGTTCTCCCCCAGGACCAGCTCCTGCTCGCAAGGCAGACACCCGAAGCATGCTGTCTGTTTGATGCCAATTGCTAAGAAACCTCAAAACCTCGAAAGTGTACAAAGGGAGCTTGGAGGCAGCAAGGAAAGCTTCATGTCATCCTGGTTTGGTGAATTAAATTATTAGGAAGTTTGGAGAAGAAGAGATAGGGGGCTTAGAGAAGAAATTCATTCCTTGAAGCTGAAAAGCAGCACCAAGATCAGTCCTTTCTCACGTTCAAAGAATTCTGCCTCAACACAAGAAAATATTGTTCCAACTTACACTACCCAATCCCCGCTTTAAAACACACACACACACACACACACACACACACACACACACACACACACTTACAAAGCCATCCTTTAGAGTTGGGCCAATTAATCTTTTTAGGTAGACTGCTCAAAGGAGGAAGAAAACTCTGGTACATGTTTTCCCATCAACTTCCTCTTACAGATGAAATAAGTTTGTTGAACCTCAGATGCACAGAGCCCTGAGTCTATCCGGGATACCCAGTCTGTTTATGACACTCTTCGGCAAAATTTAAGAATTAAAGTGAGTGTATAAAGGCTTGAAGTTAATCAATTCGATTCTCCAATGTCTTATAAGGTTTAAAGGCCTATGATGCAAAAGAAATTACGGTTATGTCTCTATTTTAATTTTATTTTCTTCCTCCTCCCCCATTACAAGCAGCAATTAGTCAAACACTGTATTTTTTGAAGATGTGGGAGTGGCTTGCTAGTGGAATGGATTTCCTTGTGCCCTCGCAAAAAAGTCTAGACTTTTTCAATTAAAAGACAAAGATAAGTGGGGATACATTAACAGAGGCAAGACCTTGGGTAATTTTTTTATGTATCTTTGTATTTTTTTGTAATCTTTACGATGAAAATTAATTGTTTGCATAATGAATATATATGTGTCTGTGTGGGTGCATGTGCACAGGGTAAGGTTTGTCTTCTTGAACCGACTTCAGTGATTACATAAATCACCAGTGCATCTTGCTAAGGTGCAGATTCTGGTTCAGCAGGTCTGGGGTGGACCTGAGATTCTGCATTTCTAACAGGCTCCCAAGTGACGCACATGCTGCTGATCCATGGGCCACACTTTGAGTAACAAGAGTGTGGGCTCATCAGATTAAAAGCTACACCTGGTGCCTTCTGCTGTGCCAAATGAGGTTAATAAACTTGACCGCAAAATTTTAGAGGCAACAACCAAAGACGGAATTCAAGGAAAGCTGAAATAGCTTATAGAATGTGAGCTATAATGTCATTGATTTTTCCCTTCTTTGAACAACTTTGGTCAGTTGGAACCTACCTCGTATTGGCCAGAATGAGGCCTAGTGAGAGGAGCAGGACTATGAAAAGAAGGGATTTCCTACCTAGTATATGGTTCAAGCCTAAGAAGGAGTGGCCCACCTGCCGTCAGCGTGGAGGCTAACCGTTTAGATTCATGCACAATATTTCAAGCCCTGAAATGCTGACACTTTACTGGCCCCAGGCCACGTCTTGAAACAACTATGTTCCCTTTCCTACAAGGTGAATAGATTTTCATTCTCCGTACCCTTGCCTCTGACCCTAGGCTCCACTACATGGGGCTCTTTCTAGGCTCTGTCCTCCAAAGTACTCCTCTCCCCATGGCTTTTCTTCTTCACTTCCTGAAACTCTCTTTCCTTCCTGGTCAGTGCCATCTCATTGAGAAACCAATTTCGTATCTATCATCTCATTCAGCCTTCCTATTGGGCCTATGGCAGATTATTAATCTCATTTTACAAATAAAGAAATTTCAACACAGAAACAGTAAGTGACTTGCCTATGAAAGTCCGTCAAGAAGATGACAAGACCAGTCTGAACTACACACGCACACACACACACACACACACACACACACATTTTCCATTATCTTGTTTACTCCAACTAGCCCTTCAGTTCTCTGTTAAAGCCACCAGCCCTTGGGTATGGCACAGCATGGACACAGCTGGTAAGTCAGGGAACTGCAGGTGAGTCTGTATGACCTTCACAGAAAACCTGAGGGAAAAGGGAGACAAGATAGGAGATTGAGGTGGGAATGGGAAGTCATCTTTGGTGTGTGGCATGGTCTGGAGTACCACACTGCTGTGTACCATGTCATCCTCTAATGGGAAAGGGAGGAGTCATTGAAGACATGTGGGTATCAACGTGGACAAAAACAACAGCCCAGTAGCTTTTTATATAATTTGTCAACCTTAACCAGTCACTACTTCATCTCACGTTAGCAAAAACAGAAAGGATAAAAGATAGCTGATAGCACTAGATCCTCAAGCAACAGCTAATAAGTAAACTACAGCACGGCTCACAACCACGGAAACGTAACTGACCTAAAAACATCAGAATAATCCCAGTTTCATAATATGAATTTACATTTTGCGCCCCCACTGCATGCGGGACATAGAGCATACATCGATTAAATATTGGTTCAGTGCATATAAATAAATGAGCGTTTCTCACAGAAGATCATGAAACCTAACGCAGACCATATAGCGGGCTCACGTATTTTAATTAAAAGCCACTGTCCTCTCAAGGAAAAAGGTTTGCTTCTTCCACTTAGTAGCTGCATTTTGTTAAAGATGGCCATCACTCGCCTAAACATCGAAAGGACGAAAGAAAGAAAGAAAGAAAGAAAGAAAGAAAGAAAGAAAGAAAGAAAAGAAGAGGGGGAACAAAAAAAAAAGAGATCCATTCTTTCTCTAGTTAAAACAATCAGCTTTAAAATCCAAACCAGATCTGAGCCAACAAGAGCGACTAGCCTGCAAAATACAGTGGCATTTTCACAGTTAATTTTGCTGCCATTTGTGCCTGAATTTATCGTGGTTTAGAAAAAGTAAATTGCGAGGCTAACACAGCCCCGGCTCAGGAGTGCACCAGCGGCAGCGCATCCCCAGTCGGGCTGGATATTTAGTGCCGCTGTGCCGAGAAGGCCGAGGAGAGAGCCAGGGGAGGGATTACTGCTCCATGCTGCCCATAAATCACGCGGAGCTCCTCACACAGTTCCACACTCACAAATAAGGCCTGGCTGGCAATGTGTCACTGCTACACAAAAGGAAGGAGAGACCTGGATGCCTTTGGCCCTCCTGGCCCTTCCCCTCCTGTGTGCTCATAAAACAAGGAAGTACCCCGAGATTTGCTCTCACTCTTCTTCCTTCACGCTCTCTGCCCTCGCTTGCCCTGCGGGGAAGACTGGGCATCAGGTATCTAGTAATTTCAGCAAAGGCCGGTCACCACCGACCGCAGTGCCGAAGTCACTTCCCACTTGTTAGCCAACATGGCCCTCGCCTTTGCTGACTGACCTGTTCCAAACCAAAGGCGATAAGTCGAGTGTAGCCTCCATCCCCAGGTGTCTCTTGGTTACCAAACCAACATCTACACAGCCCTACTGGCCCCCTCCTGCCCAAGAAATGTCCTCCCAACACGAAAATCGGGCTTTTAAAAATTATTTGTAAATAGGAACTTGTTTTCCTTTTTAAAACCTTTCATAAACCTCTAGGGGGTGCTAGTCATAAGTGTACAGAAGATAAGAACTATCAGACCCAAAGGCTAAAGTGAAAAACAGCACCCTGGTGTTTCCACCGCCCCCCCCCAACTCCCACCCCACAGAACCAGCCCTTCATGTTCTAAGACAGTCATCAACATGATTCCTGAAAACAATAGAAGCTTCTTGTTTAAAATGGAACTGCACCTGCTAGAATAACGTGTCAACAAACAATTGCTTTGTTTTTCATATTAGCCATCCAAGCTGAAGCAATGGGACTTCCTGGAGTGAATGCTGGAAGACTTATTCTTAGAAGGGGACAGAATTCTCAATTTAACACAAGGCTCAGAGGACCAGAGTGATGGTCATCTTCCTTCCTTCTTTTGTATTCCCCAGTGTTCATCTTATTTGGTTTTCAACAGGTCTGTTTCCATTGCAACCCTCTGGCTCCCAACGCCCATAGAGACATATTTGGCAAATACACTCATTTCTGCTTCCTATCTATGAATGACGAAGGGCTTTAATTACCGTTCCACTATTTCAAACAGTTCTCAGAAGATTCCTCCCTCCTCTGTTGAAAGAGTTGGGATGAAGCCTGATGAGGAATTCTTTGCCAAATGTTCAGTCACTGCTAAATCATTCCGTTCTTTCAGTTTACCAATCTAATTACGATGTCCGTTTCCAGCTTTTCTATCGCCATTTGATGCTTGTCTGTTGATCAGGTTGGGACACTTTTAAAAGGAGTTATTTTGGTGAAATCAGGTGCTTGGTTGTGATTAAAAAGTGCTTTAAATGATTCAGCCAAGGTTGTCTCCATGGGCTCAGGAAGTAACCACAGCCAAAATGCCCTAGTGAGGGTGACTATGAAAGGCTGATAACACCTATTATTACCTTTATCAAGGTGCAGCCAGACTCCAGGCTCATGGGAACTAGCAAAGGTCCAGGCCCCAACACCAAGGATTCTAAGGCAGCCAATGCTAACGATAAGTACTTGACAAGGACATGAGATCCATTTAAAATAATGTTTTTGAAGTGTCTTTGTTTTCGCTTCTGTAAAATGGAAGGAGATAGAACATACTACACACTATAATTTTGTGCTATTTTGAAATGAAAAACTAACATGAAAAACACAGCCTGATACAGAAGAAAGGTATGAACTGATGCCATGGGCCAACTGCCTTCGAAATTCCTTTTCAGCTCAGAAAGGCTAAGGTATCTACTCCAGCTAAAGATTCAGCCTTGTCAAGGAATTAAAATAGATAAAATACTCCAGTATATCAGATAGAATTGAGGAGTTTTCCTGTTCACTTAAAACTTCACTCCATTTGACATTTCCTAACCTGTTAATTGAGATTTTTATTTAAGCTCTCGGTATGTCAGTTTCCTAACCCACAGTATGGGCATATTAATAGCATCCACACAATTGAGTTGTTGTGAGAATTAGGTGTATTAATACCTGTAAATCTGGAACACAATGCTTGACATGGAGTAACTACTCCATAAACATTAGCCATCAGTAGTGGCTGCCGGCAGAACAGCTGTTTGATTCGTTTGATTGTTTATAAAGGTTTTTGAAAAATAAACAAGCTCAGGTAGGAGATGTTAATTTACCCTTCTTGGATTGCTTATAAATAGGTGCTTAAAACATCTGCAGTGTGGTCTGCATTGTCACAAATACCACCATCGCCTGCTGGCACTGACACAGAGGTAAAGCAAAACCCAACAAAAAAGAAGAAACCTCCTTAAGGCTGACAAGAGATGGGACACTGGCCATCATGTTTAAAAGCTGAAAATTTGTGGGGCGCCTGGATGGCTCAGTCGGTTGACTGTCTGACTTCGGCTCAAGTCATGACTCACAGTTCATCGGTCCGAGCCCCACGTTGGGCTCTGTGCTGACAGCTCAGAGCCTGGAACCTGCTTCGGATTCTGTGTCTCCCTCTCTCTCTCTGTCCCTCCCCCACTCATGCTCTGCATCTCTGTCTCCCAAAAATAAATAACATTAAAAAAAAATTAAACGCTGACAATTTGTATTTCAAGAGCTCCAAACCTTCTTTCTCCGTACTAAATATCTTGAGCTGTCCCACGACAACAGATCTCCCCCACCAAGGGGCCCTGCTCAGCTTCTTCCAATAGTCAGTTCATTCTTTAAAAAAGCAAGGCTGGCCCAACCTCACCTCCAGCCACAAGGCAATGTATCTAAAACCCTGATTACTTGTGGGGCCATATGCTACCAAGAGAATACTTTCAGACTAAGCAAAAGTAGACAGCTCTGTGCCTGATGCTATGTGTGGCACCAGCCCAATACAGCTCATACAACATATCGACTTCCACCTATGTGCAAAAACCATATCACCATATTCTTGAGACATTTTTGTCAGAACGAATAGTCTCGCTAAATATGAGTGGGAATTAGCTAATCTGATTAAATGACTATCACCTTTCATTTATGGGGCTCCTATTGTGTACCTGGCACTGTGTTGCCTCCAGAGTTTCAAAGATAAGATCAAGCACTCGTGAAACCAAGCCATACTCTTGAGGACTTTCAGACAGTATAACGGAGTGGTTAAGAGCACGGGCTCTGGGGTCAGACTGCCCAGGTCATGGTCACCAGAAGGAGGGATGGCAGGTGACTCATAAAAAAAAAATATATCTACTTGACAATCTTTTCCCAATTCGGCTCTGCTTCCAGATGGAGTTCATTTGCTGAGCCAAAGACCGAATGAAAGAGTGAAGTCAGAACTCCTAAAATCCAGAATGCTTCTTCCACATATATTTGTGGCACAGAGAACTGGGGAGGAAACCAAATGAAGCTCGCACCCTTGAGACTTGCCAAGTCACCGTGCAGGTTGGCTGTGAGGCCCCTCAGCTGGCCTCTTCGTTACTAGGCGGTGTGGTCAACACAGTCCCGATTAGCAGCTTGCATTCTCAACACCTAGCCATTCTAGACTGAACCTGGATAATTCACATATAAATCCGTGGATGGTTTGTGCAAACTGACAAAAATCGTATTGAAAATGTGTGATAGTATAACACTCAGAAACTGCTTCAGTTCATATATTCCAGTTCAATGTGCTCTCTCATTAAATGAAAATGTGTCGCAGTAATAGGATTAAGCATTATTGAAGAATTATCACTTTCTAAAACTACACAATTTTCATCGAACAAACAATTCTAGGATTTTCAAGATTTATGTAGAAATTAAATACCAGGGGTGCCTGAGTGGCTCAGTGGGTTAAGTGTCTGACTCTTGATTTCAGCTCAGGTTTTAGATTGAGCCCCATCGGGCTCTGCACTGGCAGTGCAGAGCCTGCTTGGGATTCTCTGTGCCTCTCTCTCTCTGCCACTCTTGCTCTCTCACTCTCTCTCTCTCAAAAATAATAAATAAATAAACTTTTTAAAAATGTGTCCAAATTCTATAAAAAAATAAATTTAAAAAAAATGCTGGGTCTCCTAAAACACAAATGTTCACACATGCAAACACACACACACATACACACACACACTTCCTCTGGTGTTTCCTTTATGGAACAAAAAGATTATTTCTTGACATATTTCCCACCGCCTTTCTTCATGGCTTCTAGTTCCTTTCCCAAGCTGCTCTGTCCAACACTGCCTTTAACTCTGAGGACTCTTATTAAACACGACTACTTAATTACCATCAATCTATTATGCTATGTACTTCACCTCCACTGACACATCTGATCCCATTATGTGCCTGACCTTTAACGGCCATCAAATCAAAGTCATTCTGGTCAGTTCAGCATGGGCCTGACACATGCCCAGGTCAGAGATGAAGGTGCAGGGGCCTAGCAGACCACGTTACTCTGCCCTTCGCTTAACACCTTTGTCAATAGAATTTCACAACTGGGAAACTGCCAGATCTCTGCTCGACTTCAAGAAAATGCCCCCCTCCTTTTACAGAAAGCTGAAAAAACTAATTATGGACATGCTGACCAGCACCAGCTTTTATATAACTGGACAGTAAGACACACTTCCTTTTTTGATATTCGTGTCAAAAAGTCTCTGGTTGGAAAGTGAGAATTGATGGGGCAGCCCTCCAGAATATGCCAACCGCTCCACGATGGCAGAGAGTTCCCTGAGGACGCCCCAGGAAAGGAAACCGAAAGACAACTGATGTATGGCCACAGCAACACCACCAAGAAGGTGGCCGCCTTCCGACGCAAAGTAAGGCCATGGAAGCGGACGGCTTCGCAGACCCGTGTGCTACCCTCTGACAGAAGCAGCTGTTTGGACTGCTCTACCTCAAAGCTGAAAAACACTCCCTCTCAACCTAAATGAGACAGCCATTTATAAAGGAGCCTCTTCCGGCTGTTGGGGCCTGGTCATTGTTACTCACTCATAGGCCTTCCCTGGTGGTAAACAGGGCACTGTTTTCCCAGACCAAACATAGACCCTCCCACGAGGTAGCCAGACACACTGTCTGGTGTGCACAAACATTTCGACTTTTGACTGGACAGCTCAACCCAGCAGTATCTTCCCCTTGCTCTGCTTCACTAATGCATGTTGTTTTTCGTTTCTTTTTGTTTTTTTTTTTTACCAGCCCCTCTGGGAAAACTGCCCTGTTTTATGGCAACTTGTCGCTGACAAGGAATTTCTCATCAAGATTGAAATCTCTGAGCATCCCGACGGCTCCCAACCCTTCTAAGTTCCAGAGCTCAGGGATGAGGAGGCCCATCCTTGAACTGTGGCTTAAGGAAGCAGTAGTGTGGTTTCTTCACCGCTGTGGTGAACAAAGCCTACACATAGTTCCCAAAAGGCAGTCACAAACATTTGGCACATAACAAATTAATACTGGGGTTATTTTTTAGAAAAGCAATGGTTTCACTTGGATTTTTTTTTCTAATTTGGGGATTCTCTATTTTCCAACTACCTTACCTTACACGTAACTTATTTTTTCTTCACACCTCCTCTGAAATGATACTCATCCTAGATGATGAAATATATATCTCCTATTTAATGCCTTCTTCTCACTCTTACTCTTTGCCTGCTTAAAGCTGTTCCCACAACAGTTTTCTCTTAAGCTTTACCTATGACATGCTAAATATACTTACAAGTCTTAACCTAGGGCCCATAAAGCCACCGGACCCTCTAATCATTGTGCCAGCTGTGGGACTGAAGCAAGCTCAGCTCGCTGAAAAACATGAAGTTTCACTGTGTGAGAAATGGGAACACGAATAATAAATCAGAAGGAAAGACTTCAATCCCATTATCATCTTTCATCTGAAAGACTGAAATTCACAGTCTTTCCACAAATCACTTCACTCGCTCTTGAATGTCTTCCAAAAGACTCTAAATGTCTTCTAAATTGAAGTTAATTGTTAAGGAAGGATACACTCAGGTGATCTATCATTAGACCCAGTAAAAATATTTGGCAATGTGAGCTTCATTTCCATTGAGGATTTCAAGGCAATTTCAGGACAAGCAATCAGAGGCTATTCCCACATTGGCAGGGACAGTCTGAAGCACAGAGAATAGGATAAATACGAACGTCCCGTTTCAGACAATTCAAACTGATTATCAAAAAAATTATCCACCCAACAAGTAGCACACTGGGGAAAAAAGCATAAGGTATTACTTGGTATATAACAGCCAGTTATCAATTCTACTTCTAAAAGCTCATTCTATTCATAAGTTCATGTATGCAAAATATGGTTACAAAGAGCAAAAACATTCCTAATATTTTCCTGAGATTTTTGTCCTTGGGTCAAAATTGGAGTATGAAAAAGTATAGGATAAAACACAGGATTGTGTTTATAACATTAGCTATATCTTCTTGTACTTGTGTAGCTGATCCTCAATTCCCCAAACCGAAGACTCATCTCTATTTTTATTGCTTACACTATATTAGAGAATTTCCATGGTACTATTGTATACTCCATATAAATGTCTCTGTCTGCCTGCTATAAGCTGACTTTGCCCAACTGAAAAGTTCACCATCATTGGGTACAGGGGATAAGTGAATGTCCTGTTGTGTTGACACATTCACCTTCAAAGTAGCTAATGGAGAGTTTGGCAAGTCACAAAGTCTTAGAAAATGTCACATCTATAACTGTGTCTCTCCCTCTCACTCAACAAAAAGGGCTTCGACTGTTCCATTAGGTCCCTGAACTGAACTGCCCTGCAGAGATGGTTGGGAGGTTTGCCCGGCGACAGTCCTCCACACCAGCCTCCCCTCCCCCCACCTCAGGTAGCAGCAATTTCAAGTTTTAAAGGATTAAACAGTTGTCCTTTCTCTTACATGTAAAACACCTATTTTCCAGGAAAAGGCTTCGGAATTCCATCTTTACCTGATTATCTCAGATATGTTGAGAGTCTCCAAGATTCTGGATGTCTGTTCTCTGCCCCTTAACAATTCTATGTGAATTTTAAGGTTTCTTTCGTATTTTTTCCTCCCATCTTATCCCTACTTCCCTACTTCTCCCACTCCCAATCTTCCAAATAATTTGGAGCTTTCCCTTTCTCAGTTCTTAATATGTCTCCATAGCCATCTTGCCCTTGTAAGTACACACACACACACACACACACATACACACACACACACACACACACACACACCGCACAGTGCTATATGAGGGTTATGACAGTGCTCAAGGTGTCACTAAAATTGCTGATGTCAACCTGGATTTGTATCACCTTAAAGGAGGACTGACCTTAACCCTTTTACGTTCTGCTTATAACGAGTTACCGCAGTCAACAAAGTGATGCACAACCCTTTAAACAATGCTAATGTGTTCTTGTGAAAGGATGCATTGACAGTTTTACGAGACTGGATTCTAGTGAAATCAGGTGTACGTGGCCCAACAAAAATGGCATTGCATCGTGAGGTTTGAAAGGAGATGTGAAAGTCATTTTATGTGGTTGGCTTTTGCAGAACCTCTGAGGAATGAGGCAAGAGTGAAAAGCCATCTGCTGCCAAGATACAAGCACAGCTATCAGGCTTCTCACTATTCACATGGTCATCCCTGAAACTGATACAGAGTGACCTTACCTCACAGCTTAATGAACACTTTTCCACACTGCATTCAATACACATTGGCAGGAGCCATGCATAAGAAGAATACTTAGATATTCATACATAAGTTGTAGGTTAACCAAAGATGAAGTGGTTATTTTTTTTAATAAAATATAAAACTGTGATTCCTCACATGAGAAAAAAGCACGCATCATAACCTCAATTGAAGTTGGGATATAACATTGGGATCCTAATAACAATAGATTCTAATGCCAGCATTTCAAGCTAAACTCCTGAAGCAAATAAAATAATTAGTCTTTCCTTTTTGGTCCACACGGACCTCTTTATTTTTTGTTTCCTGCTCTATTTTACAGCAGCCTTTGTTCTTTTGACCGTTAACTTGTGAGACAGACTAATGGCTTTCTCAAACACCCTTTACCATAAAGCACTTATAAACAAGGGCCATTAGGAAATAAGGAGAGGGGACGAGAATGAATGCACATTTCCATGAGGCGGTAGAGAAAGCCGTGATTTACACTCCGGAGTTGAGCGGCACTGTGGTCGGATGGCAGGTGGAGTGGGAGGCCTGCAAGATGCCTGCACACACACCAAGTTGGAGTCAGAAGAGGATTCAAGATGTACCAACCACTTTGCAGGAGCTGGGGAAGCAGCTCTCCATACCAAAGAGCACCCCCCGAGAGAGCTTTCAGCCCTTTAACCCGGGGTCTCCCCCAAGAACCGTGTCACCTGACACCTGTACCACCTCTCCATCTCTGGGCCAGGAATTCCCAGCTTCCTGGTCTTCAGCTCCAGCGGCTGGTTTTACACCTGCTGCGGGGAAAGCCTCAAACATCTAAGCCACATTTGGAAGTAGTTCATTAAAGAGGTTCTAAATGCCTATTTTTAAAATATTTTTAGAGCATTCAGGAGTTTTATAGCACAGGAGAGGCCTATAAAAGTAAAGTACTTTGCTAACAGTATAGGGAAGGAAATTTTCAAATTAATTTTTAGTGCACATTGTTGCTTCTGAGGGTTTTTGTTTAATTTTTATAGTGTTAGAGGTTACACTCATCATTTTATTCAAGGACTCAATTAGATTTAACATTTATGGAGCACCTTTCCTTTGCAAGCTACTTGGCTAAGGATTCAAAGATGAATAAGATGTGGCCCTGTACAGGAAGCTCATGGCATGGTGAGACACAAACAGCTGGCTGTATACATTCTCAAGGTACAGGAAAAAGCACCTAAGCATCTCAGGGGAAAACCATTCCTTCCATGGTGCAGTGGGAGCGCAGGGTTTGTGCTGTGAAGGTGATCCAGCAAGATTGCAAAGAAGAGGTGACAAGTTTACTGGGCCTTGAAGGATAATTCAGAGCTCTCAGAAGGGGCTCAAAGAAAGGAGCATTCCTGGCCCATGCTAGAGACACAACACAGGCAAAGGTTCAGAGATTGGAATGCACAGGCGCCCTGGCACCCCAGAAAGTTGGCATCTGGGTCCCGAAGAGCAGAATCCAGACTACAGAAACACATAGCAGGCGTTGTTGGCCATTGCACTTGGATGAACATCCTACTAGTAGATAAAGTCTAGCTTATTGGCACACATATCTAGCAGTATGCAGAAGCAGAGTGGATTCCCACGGCCTTTCACTTGCCAAAGCACTTAATCCATAAAGAGCACTACCCTCTCCCCATCATTCTCTTCCTCCTGGTTGGAACTTCTTTTTTGTAGGTTTGGCTTTTTGGGTTGTTGTTACCGTTTTTGTTTTTTGTCTGCCTGTCTGTTTGTTTTGTTGTTTCTAAGTTTCTCGAGATGACTGGATTAGGAGGAAAAGAAGGACAAAAATGCCTTTACAAAAAGCGTGGTATATTTGCCGTGGGTACAGGTAATAAACACACGCTTTTTTGTATTGTAAAAATGCATATAAATATAAAATTTACACATTTTCTTTTTTTTAATATGAAATTTATTGTCAAATTGGTTTCCGTGCAACACCCAGTGCTCATCCCAACAGGTGTCCTCCTCAATGCCCATCACCCACTTTCCCCTCCCTCCCACCCCCCATCAACCCTCAGTTTATTCTCAGTTTTTAAGAGTCTCTTGTGGTTTGGCTCCCTCCCTCTCTTTTTTTTTTCAATTTACACATTTTCTAAGGCCACCATACCATTTAGACAGGATGGTTTTGTAATGGAACACGAGCTCAAAGTTTTACCGTGAGCTTTGTTCAAACCCCCACGCATCTCTGATTCAGTGTGCATAGCCTCATCTGGAGAAGACCCGACAAGACTAACTTCAAGGCCAGGCACAAATGTAAAACCAGGGCAAAAATGCACCCCAGCCCAAGTTCTCACACCCACCCCTGCTCCCCAGTGCTTCCTAAATGTTTACTCAATTAACACTGAATAGTAAACTAATAACTAACAGCTCTTCTCCGTAGGCAAGCGTGTCTACCGTTGGAACAAGAACATTTTTCCACATTTGGGGAGCGACACAGAAAAAGTGTTCTGAAGGGTAAAATTAGAAGGCCACGTATGTACAAGAACGTACAGCTAGGTGATGTTCCTTGGAAAGCTTGTCTCCCTTTCCGGGCTTATTTTACTACAATTCTGAGCACATTGCTTCTGGAACTACTGACTGGCTGGGGACAAGCGGAGAGCTGTGCTGCCGGTCACTCCGCCTCCGCCACTACCACTAAGGCCCATTTCCTGGGCTTTGCTCCCTCTTCAGTTCACTGCCCAGAGTGGAGTTAACAGGGACATGCTTCGCCACCTCAGCCACTGCTGGGTGGTCTGTGTGGCTCAGGCTGCCCAGCTATCCATCAAAGCAGGGCCTCCCGAGAACGGCAGAATGCCAGCTCCCCCTGCCAGCCCACCTTTACCAGCCCTTCCTTGGAACCCTGCCAAGGGAGGGTCCTTGCCTGCTCCTCCACTGGCCATCTGCACAAGCCTCAACGCGACTGGCAGATGGAGCGAGAGTGGCTTGTTATACCCTCCACGCAATGAAGGAAGGACCTGCCTTCTCTCCACAGCAGGGAAAATACACAGCAACTTTCTGCCATAACCCTCATGCCACTGCAAAGTCATCAGCAGCTACTGTGCCCCTGAGGGTGAGGGACAGCCAGACACTTGGATAATGAAAGCTCTTCTAAAAACACAAAACTTTTGCTCATGGCACAGGTGCAGAAAATTCTGGAAAAACAGGCTCAGGGGTCTCCTCAGACTCAGGGACTGACTTCCCTAGAAAGTCACCTGGAATTGTCAAATGAGGCATGGAAATACAGTTTAGGGCATTCTTCTCTTAATTCCTACAAATTATGGGGAAAGAGAACATACTGTCAGGGAATTAGGCCCCCAAATCCATCTTTGTGAAGTATATTGATGTCCTCCACATCGCCTGTCTAGGTGGGCCACACACACATCTGTACAGATACACAGGCATGCCACAGAGCAATCTCAGGTTTGGACTCAGTGCCCTGGCTTCAAATTCCAGCCTTGCCCCTTAAAGATTGTAAGTGCTGAGAGAAAGAGAAAGTAAGAAAACAATCCCATTCACAACTGCATCAGAAAGAATAAAATATCTAGGAATAAACTTAACTGTGGACGTGGAAGACCTATACTCTGAAAACTATAAGACATTGATGTAAGAAATTGCAGAGGACACAAATAAATGGAAAGATACTCCACGCTCACAGATTGGAAGAATTAGTGTTGTTAAAATGTCCATACTACCCAAAGCGATCTACAGATTCAATGCAATAGCTATCAAAACACTAATGCCGTTTTCCCAGAACAAAGAATCCTAAAATTTGCATGGAACCACAAAAGACCCCAAACAGCCAAAGAAACCTGGAGGAAAAAACAAAACTGTAGACAACATGCCCCCTGATCTCAAACTATACTACAAAGCTATAGTAATCAAAACAGCATGGCACTGGCACAAAAACAGACACATAGGTCAATGGAACAGAACAGAGAGCCCAGAAACAAACCTTCACATATATAATCAACTAACCAATGACAAAGGGGGCAAAAATATACAATGGGCAAAGACAGTCTCTTCAATAAATGGTATTGGGAAAACGGGACAACTACATGCAAAAGAATGAAACCGGACCACTATCTTATACCACATACAAAAATTAACTCAAATGGATTAAATACTTGAAAGTCAGACTTGAAACCACAAAATTCCTAGAAGAAAACATACACAGTAAGCTCCTTGACCTCTGTCTTAGTGATATTTTTTTGGACCTGACTTCACAGGCAAGGGCAACAAAAACTAAAATAAGCAAATGGGACTACTTTCAAACTAAAAAGGGTTTGCACAGCAAAGGAAACTATCAACAAAATGAAAAGACAACCTTCTGAATGGGAGAAAATATTTGCAAATCACATAAATGATAAGGAGTTAATATCCAAAAAATATAAAGAACTCCTACAATTCAACACCAAAAAAACCAAAAAACAAAAAACAAAAAACAACCTAATTAAAAAAACAGGCAGTGGTCCTAAATGGACACTTTTCCAAAGAAGACATACAGATAGTCAATAGATACATGAAAAGATGCTCAAAACCACTAATCATCAAGGAACTGCAAATCAAAAACACAATGGGATGTCACTTCATTTCACACCTATCAGAATGGCTATTTTTAAACACACACACACACACACAAGAAACAAGTGTTGGTGAGGATGTAGAAAAAAGGAAAACTTCGGGGACTGTTGGTGGGACTGTAAATTGGTGCAGCCACTCTGGAAAATAGTACGGAGATTCCTCAAAAAATTAAACATAGAATTAGCATATGATCCAGCAATTCCACTTCCGGTATTTATCTGAAGAAAACGAAAATACTGGAGTGCCTAGGTGGCTCAGTCGGTTAAGCATCCGGCTTCAGCTCGGGTCATGATCTCACAGCAGTTAGTGGGTTCAAGCCCCGCATAGGGCTCTGTGCTGACAGCTCAGAACCTGGAGCCTGCTTCAGATTCTGTCTCCCTCTGCTCCTCCCCTGCTTGTGTGTTCTCTCTCTGTCTCTCTCTCTCTTTCTCTCTCTCGCTCTCAAAAATAAATAAACTTAAAAACATTTTTAAAGGAAAAATGAAAATACTACTTTCAAAAGGTTTCTGCCACCCTATGTTTATTACAGCATTATTTACAACAACCAAGATATGGAAGCAACCTAAGTGTCCACCAATAGGTGAATGGATAAGGAAGATGCGGTCTATGTATGCAATAGGATACTCTTCGGTCATAAAAAAGAAAGAAATCTTGCCATTTGCAACAACATGGGTGGATCTAGAGGGTATCATGCTAAGTGAGATAAGTCTGACTGAGGGAGACAAATACCTATGATTTCACTGACATATGGAATCTAAAAAACAAGACAAATAAACAAAGCAAAGCAAAACCATACTTACAGGTACAGAGAACAGACAGATGGTTGTCAGAGGAGAGAGGATTTGGGGGTGCGCAAAATGGGTGAGGGGGATCAAGAAATACAAACTTCCGGTTGTAAAACAAACAAGTCATGAGGATGTAAGGTGCCTCGTGGGGAATAGAGACAACGATACTGGTATTAACATTGTATGGTGCCAGATGGTAAGTAGACTTATTGTGGTGATCATTTCGTAATGTATATAAATGTTAAATCCCCATGTTGTACACCTGAAACTAATATAATAATATTGTATGTCAATTATACTTCAACTTAAAAAAAATATTTTAAAGTGCTTCCAAAACTTTGCTTATCCTGGTATCTCCTTCTTAGTCACCTGGACAGTGTCACCTGGATAATGGGTACTTAATAATTTTCTTCAAGCACTCACTTCTATCCCTCTAATTCATTTTAAAGGAACAACTTCGGGGAATCTGGGTGGCTCAGTCAGTTGAGCATCCGACTTCAGCTCTGGTCATGATCTCGTGGTCCTGAGTTCAAGCCCCACATCAGGCTCGCTGCTGTAAGAGGAAAGTCTACTTCAGATCCTCGGTCCCCGTTTTTCTGCCCCTCCCCCACTTGTGCTCTCTCAAAAATAAATAAACATTTAAAAAAAAGAACAACTTCATGGAAAACCACTATCATCTGCTATAATAGGGGGAATGGTAAAAAGAATGAAAGCAAAACAATGTTACGAAATCCAAGCTAAATTCTATTACCCATCTAAGCCTCTCTTTTTGTTGAACAGAGAAATTAGCATATATTAAACTGCATTTATTCTTGCAGTTGTTAGAAGAACTAAGAGAGCTTGAAAGGAAATGACTCTCACACTTCTTGCTTCAAGGCTATTCTGTGAACCACCAAAATCACTCTATTCTTTGTTCGAGTGCACACCCCACACTTCAGGAAACCTCATGCTAAGGATACAGAAATATAAGGCTGAGTGTGTCTGGTTTTGTTGTGTTGTTTTGTTTCCATTTTTCCTATCTTAGGGAGAGTGATAGCACGTTGACACTTTCTCTGTCATGAACTTAGCACAGATTCCACAAGTTGCTTGAGTTCAGGGACCTTGTCTGCACCCACACTTGGCTTGCAAAGGAGGGGAGTGTACAGACACAACTTGAACTGAGAGCAAGTAAATGCATCCGTCATCTTGTCTCACTTCTTCCCTTTTCACTTCCCTAGAAGCATTCCGGTGAGGCAATATTCAGAATACAGTAATGTAAGAACCTCTCAGAGTTGACATGAGATTTAAGCGGAATCTGGGCTAATAAGTTCAATGACGTTGCGTCCTTCATGCAAAATATTCCACTCTCTCACCGGCCAACTAGCATCCACCAATCAGGCAATCCTTCCAAAAACAAATTATATTTATTGCTCCATTTTACAGATGGGCTAACTCAAAGTCCAAAGAAGTGAAAGCCATTGGCCAAGACTATGTACAGGGGTTGACATACAGCTCCAGACCCTCCAAGCTTATGCTTTTGAATTAAACAGTGGATTGGCTGGAATCACAGCTCTCGTGTGCAAACACCAGAAAAGCTGTTCTCTCTGCCAATATCATTGTTAAATATTATGTTCCTCAAATCCTCCATGAAATTCATGCTAACCTATCTCAGTTAGCTCATCCCAAAGCTGTTTATTTTGTTTGGTTAGGTTTTCTGAGGCCCTATCTGAACAAAAGTTGTAAATCAAAAGGAAAAATCTTGTATGCACTTTCTGCACATTTTGTAGGATGCTTGGCCATCCGATGTTCTGTATTTCTTGGCCCTGAAATCTCTAACACTAGGCCCATTGTATTGCACAATAGTATCAACAAATGCTACGCACTAAAGGAGGAAGGCAATGGACCTATCATCTGCTTTCTATCCCATGCAGCTTCCTAATCAATCTTTTCCTGTGATAACCTGGGGGCTGAAGATACATTTAAAGTAACACAGAATTCTGTGAACATTACCCATTCTGCAAAGGCATTTTTTTTAAATCACAAAACAGGAAGTTCCAAGCCATTGAAACTCACCAGTATATTTGCTTGAAAGTCTTCTGGAACAACAAAACAGTACATGCCTATCCAGGCAAGGAGACTATTATAAAAGCAGATGTTTTGCTCACTTCCACCTCAGAGAAACACATTGTCAATTTAGTTAACATCCTCTGGTCGTTTGAACAGGCTTCTCAGGAAGTCAGCAATGATATAACTCAAGTACAATATGATCCTTATGTTGCCATTTATCTCCTACTTGTACATCTTAGCAGAAGATAGATGTGTGCGTGTGCGTGTGTGTTAAATGAATTAGAAAGAAGAAAAAATGGGTAGTTGGGCTACTCTCTACCCTCACTAAAACGTCAGCCCACAGAAGTGGGATTAAGAAACAAAGGGTGCTTGAAGGGTGGGGGCAACATCATACACGGATTATATTCCTGTCAAGGTTTTGGCATTGCCCAGTCCCACAAGAAGCACAGAGCAAATTATCCACACACTCACCCTGTATAGATCGACCACTGGGAAGATAGTCCCCAAAGTATCCCAACATCCAATGTTGGGGACCTTCATCCGCCTTTTCCAGTGATCTGGTCTTACTGTGCCTGGAGTAAAGCGACCTTGTTTTGGGTCCGTCAACTCAGGAAGAGAGGTAAAAGTTGGGGATCAAAACAAAGGGACAAAAGGAAAATGAAGAAACAGAATAAAACAAGGGGAGAGTGAACAGGCAGAAAGAAAACAAAGTAAGATAGAAACAGGAAAAGGAAAGAAGGAGGTACAGAGTTGTGACCATAGACAAAAAGGGGCTGAGAAAAGGTGTGGTTAGGTGTCCACACGACAGTTCAGGTGAGAGAGAATCCGCCACTCAAAGGGCCATTTAGTAGCCTATAGAGCACTGCCAGCTTCAGGACAGGGACAATAGGAGCAAATAAATGCACACACTCCTTAAGTGTTATTACAGGAGGGGAAATTTGCATTACTGACGGAATTAACTTTAGTCCTCCCAAAATAAATAGACCTTAGTCATCACACTAAATATTCCCAGTGTCTACAGCACAAACACACACATGTTCACGTGTGCTCCCCCCTCTCTCTCTCTCTCTCTCTCTCTCTCTCTCTCTCTCTCTCTCCCTCTCACACACACACACACACACACACACACACACACACACACACACACAACTTTGCTGGAAAAAACATAAACAAGTTTATCAGTCAGTGCTAATAGAACAAGTTTTATCCCCGATTTACAGAGTTTCGGAGGGCATGCTGTAGGAAGTGTTTTTAAGCTAATGTGTTCGTAAAAGAGCAATGCAAGTAAGTTTATCAGAGTCACTATGAAGCCCACATCCCCTGGCCGACTCACCCAGACTCTCGTTTAAATAGCTAAACTCTCTATCTTGCTACTGTTAACCAAGCCTCACTGGTAAGGGTAACGGAGGGCCTGGAGCGGAGGGTAGAAGGGTCCAAGCTCCAGTCAACCTTCCTCTCTCTCAAGACCCCAATGCCACCCAAGTAGCACCAAAATTGCAAGGCAGCCAGACATCAGTGGGATGTGAACAAAGGGCCAAAGGGTCTCTTTTTTAAACGTCTGCTTGGGGCCTTGCAAACCCAGAATTTAACCTTGTGCTACTGGGGTAATGTTCATTTGGGAATACTTAAGCTTAAATTACTCTTAAATCACTCCTCTGCGCTAGACACACCCAACTCTTGGCAGCAAACCAGAGGCGGGAGGGATGCACCACCCAGGACCCACTATTCAAACCTGAAACTTGAAAGGCCTCGAAACCCAAAAAGTAAACACAGCTTCTTAATCACTTTTTAAAATCATCTGCTTTCTCTATCACTAGCACCTTGTTTTTCTGTCGAGCAGGACCAAGTAGAAGTCAGGAGTGAAAGGCTAGTCCAGGCTGGGCTGTGTGTGGAAGAGAGGACGACACAGAAGCGACGAGCAGGCAGATCGGCCTGTGTGGGCTCACAGGGCATCGCTCCCAGGAATGGGAAGAGCCTCACGTTGGGCCGGGGCCAGGCTGCCACTTGGCCATTTATGAATGCTGTCACTTTGTGAAAGTTACTTAACTTTCTGTGTGTCTGTGCCTCTATTTCCTCATCTACGAAATGAAGATAATATGCAGTGTCTAACTCATAGGACCATTGTGAGGATTAAGTGAGTTCTTATACATAAGAGCTTAGAACAGCACCTATTAGCTTAGATTAGTATTGTTACCGTTATTCTTACTACCGTAATTATTCTTAGTTTATAAACCATGGATTACTCCAGCTTGCCTACCAAACTGAATACACACCCCTTGGTGCAGCATTCAAGGTTTGAACCATCTGCCCCAACCTACTTTTATAGCCTCATCTCCCACTACTACCTGCCATGTGCCATATGCTGGAAACAAAAGAGATGGTTCATCATTGCCTGGACACAGCTCACAGTTCCTCAATTCAGCTCATGAAATTTCCTCTGCTTCACCCCCCTCCACCTTTCTAACTATCAGAAGCAGATCCATCTTTCAAGAGCATTCTAAAATGCTGCCCATTCTCTTAGCTTGAATGCCCAAATATTCACTGAATGTGTAAAATCCAACCTCTAGTCAGTTCTGTTGTTTCTCATCTGATGTGGCTTCCAAAGCCTTTATAATCTTTTTCACCCTCTTCTTCATATACTCTGGTTGTCAATGTCCTTCAAAAGCAGCAACCAACATTGTGCACAATACTCTGAATATGCCCTGACTAATCCAGAGTATAAAGGGACATGTCATTTTCATAACTAATTTATTTCTTTATTGCACCCTAATATAATGTCAGCTTTGGAGAAGCCGCATGCTATCGCTGATACAAGCTTCTGTTCCACTAAACATTCTTCACTGAAACCTTCACATAATTATGCCACTGATTTTTTAATTCGAAATGAACAACTTTACATTTGTGTCCACTGAGTGGCACCTTGTAGGTCCCAGGGCAGAGTTCCAGTTTGACAAAATAATTTGGAACATATTTTGTTATCTTTTGCATTGGCTATATCTTCCAGTGAAGTCATCTGAAAAGTATTCCATCTGCGTCATGGATACCAATGTGAAATAATATAGGAAGAAGGACAGATTATTGCAGCCATCAATTAAAGAGTCTCCCCAGCCTGACAGATCCACAGACCTCAAGATATGCTTATTTCATCAACTGTCTAACTCACCCAGCCCACTTTCATGACCTTATCCACAAAGACTTAATGAAACTTTATAAAATGCTTTCCTAAAACCAAAGTTTTCAATGCCTATACAACTCCCCTAGCAATAATCTCTTTTTCTGTTAAGAGTAAGGGGTTATTTTACTGTGACAAACATTACCACTCTTTTCTAATACTCCAAAACAATGCCTGGATACATTTTTCATGGACTATAAAAAAAAAATGAGACACCAATTGGGAAGGCTCACAATTCAGTGATAGGAAGAAGCCCAGAAATCCCAACCAGTCTAGGATATTTATATCTATTGAATCTAAGGGTCAGAAGAACTTCTGAATACAGTACAGCCACTCCTTAGCAGTTTATAACTGCCAAGCTGGAGAGTACAGCTCCTGGAACCTTTAGACTTTCGAAAGTTTTTAATCCTACCCTTGGTTGGCCTCCCAGATTATATTAGGTGAGCCATACAGCAAACTAGGAAGAGTTAAGGTCTCCTGGCATCGGTCTCCTGATATTTCAGAAAATCTTCAGTCACGATTCCAGATTCCTCCCTCAGGACTTGCATCCACTGAGAAAGGCATCTTCCTGCTCCCACCATGATCCAGAGCAAACAAAGACAACCTCTGGATGGAGCAAACACTCCTGTGTGACTGGACCTGGCCTAGCATTCTAGACTGTGATCTGTTCCTTTTTAATAGACTAGCAGTAGCTAGTCTCCCAAAATGCTCCCCCATGAACCATGAGCCTTGATATTCATGCCCTTGGGTAGTCCCCTCCCCTTGAATCTGGGCTAGTCCTATGATATATGATATGATATATGATATATGATATATGACTAACAGGAAACAGCAGAAGTGACAGAGCATGACTTTAATGCTAGGTCATAAAAAGCCTTACATCTTGGGATGCTCCGCCAGCAATCCAGCCACCATGCTGACTGCAACTACACAACACCCCAAGTAAGAACCACCCAGCTGAACTCAGTCAACACCCAGAATGGCAAGAAATAATAATAAACTCGTTTTAAGCCACTAAGTTTTGGGTTGCTTTGTTACACAGAAATAGATAACTGGATGCGGGCCCAAGATGGAGACTGTGGATGCCAAAATCTACTTTATTTAAGGAAATGCCAAAGATGACCCCGGAGTTAAGGACTTACAGCCACGTTGCATTGGGCCTCAGATATTGAAGGGCAACGATTGACCTCAAACTCTGAAATAAAGATCTACCAGAAAAAATGAGTTCTCTGACACTATGTCCTAGAGACTATTGGAGAATATCACACAACAGCAAAAATCTTACTATATTTCAAATACACTCAACGAAATTCAATAAATCATGTTTCCGTTACATGTGATCTTTAAATTTTAATTTTTTAATGTTTATTTATTTTTGAGAGAGAGAGAGAGCACGAGCGGGGGAGGAGCAGAGAGAGAACGAGACACAGAATTCGAAACAGGCTCCAGGCTCTGAGCTGTCAGCACAGAGCCCGACACGGGGCTCGAACTCACAAACTGCAAGATCATGACCTGAGCCGAAGCTGGATGCTCAACCAACTGAGCCACCCAGGTGCCCCTGATCTTTAAATTTTAAAATCTGAAATAATTTTTCTCTAACTTGTAGAATCTTGGTTGGATTAGAGGAGCTACTCTTCAAATTAAACAAATCATTATATGTTTACACCCATGAGCTCATAAAATATTAAAAATGCCATTCATTCAAAATTATTCTGCACATAGTACAGGATATGGATATGCAACTGGAGTCAAAGGAGACAGACTCTGCTCTCATGGAGTTTGCAATCCAGTATGAAAGATAGACTCTAAACAAGTAGGCAAATGATTACAACTTTGACATGGAGTACAGTAATGAAGAAGCAATGGCAGAACAGAGAAAATTCTAAGGAAGTTCTCTTTGGAAAAGAAGTATTTAATCTGAACCTAAAGGATAAGAAAAGGTTCCAAAGTACTTTATATAGGTTAAAGGACTTGAGATTTAAGACTCTTAGATAATTAGAGTGAACTGTATTTTTTTTTTCATTGACTTGTCTATGCTCTAAGGGCACTTCAAAGTCTTCTGCTGGAATTTGGACTCATTTTTCGAGTGTCTTAAAGCCTCCTTGCAACTAACTACTCGCCTTCTCTACTCTTCTGCTTTGTCTTATTCTTCAAGGCTCCTCCAATGCAGACTGCATACTATTGTTCTCACTCTGCTCATAGCCCTTCTTTGTGACCCTCTTGCACACATTCTCCTGACTTCGTCCCCAACAGCCCTCCCACACATGACTGGTGGTGTCTGTCCCCTGCAACCACTACCATGACCCCAAGAAAGAGCACCCTACCTTGTACCCCACCTGAGCCTCAGCGCTCACCTGCTCCTCAAGAGACAGGGACCTTCACATCTAACAAGAAATTATTTATTTACTAGTTTAAACTGTTCTTCTGAAGTTATTTTTAAGTAATATATGGACTTTTGATCACATCAGTGAGTCCAATGGCAATAGAGGGTTCACACATCTGCTTCAGCACAAATCAACGTGTGCCTGACATCAAGACCAGGTTCCCTGGTGTGGTTGACATGGTTAGTTGCCTCCCCAACATTCACTCCATTCCTCTCCCTCTGTGCGGCATGGGTGGGATTAACATCTGTGGCAGAGTCGGCTGTCTGACCACCAGAGATTCATACTCCCTTCTACAATGTGAGTGCAGGCTGGGAAGCAAATGCCCGCCAAGGACCACATTTCACATTTCACCACATTCTTGACCTAAGAGGGGCCATGTGACCAGTTCTCACCAATAGAATATGAGCAGAAGAGATGCTGGTTACTCCTGGGCTAAAGAAAGTAAGAAGTGCAAGTGTCTTCCCCAAGGTCTCTTTCTCTTTGCAGCAACTTTGGGAGCTGTGTGTTGATGATGGAGAAACTCTAAGATACTAAGATCCCTGAATAACCTCTTGGAGGTGAACCAATCATTAGGACTAGGAACATTTACATTAGTCTATGAAAAGACTGAGAAATAAATGTTCATTTTGTTGTGTTAAGCCAGAGAGAATTTGGAATTTATCTGTTACAGCAGCTAGCTTCTCCATATTAATGCATAGCCCTCCAAGCTCCAGGGATGGGCATGTATCCCAGGTCTGAGTCAATCAGTGCATAGGGTTCCTCCAGCCACGGAAGTTTCTTCAGAGGCTGACATACTGCTTAAATCAGTCCAATTAAAGGAGAGGTTATTTTTTTTTCAAAATTTTGGAGAAAAGAAGCCTTCTATCTCCCATTTGAATAAGAAAGCAAATAGTAAAGCATTTTTGCAACAGTCTGAGGATAAAGCCGACATTCAGAGGAAAGAAGAGCAAATTGAAAAAAATGATCAAATTATACCTGAAGCATAATGAAAAAATTACATATAAATTTTTTAGTTTTATAAGCTAATAAATGTCTTTTATTTCTTAAGCTACTCTAAATTTGTTTTCCTTTTTGGGGCGCCTGGGTGGCTCAGTCGGTTAAGCGTCCAACTTCAGCTCAGGTCACGATCTCGCAGTCCGTGAGTTCAAGCCCTGCGTGGGGCTCTGGGCTGACGGCTCAGAGCCTGGAGCCTGTTTCCGATTCTGTGTCTCCCTCTCTCTGCCCCTCCCCCGTTCGTGCTCTGTCTCTCTGTCTCAAAAATAAATAAACGTTAAAAAAAAATTTTTTTTTAAATAAATTTGTTTTCCTTTTTAACAACTGGTATCTTTCCGGTATCCTTGATTATATGTGAAACTCCTGCAAGCCATGTAAGAAAAAGAAATAAATGAAAACCAATTACAATATTAAATATAGTTCAGAGTTCACAAAACCCCAAGTACATATAGGATATGTAATTGGTACATCAATAAGACACTAATCAAAATTCACAAATATTTGTATTTATATCAGTCAGAATAAGCTAGATATCAGTCAGAATAGGCTAGGTTCTGCTGCAGTAAGATAACCCCCAAATCTCCATGGCTTATAACAGAAGTTTATTTCTTGCTTATGTTATGCTATGTGTCTCATTCTAGGATCAACTATGTCTCAGCTCCATCTTTCCTCCAGGCCCTAGACAACCAAAATAACTTCTATCTGGAACATTTGTGCTCCCATAACAGAGAAAAAAGACAAAACATGGTAAGCCACATGTTGAATGTTTTAAACTTCTATCTGTCCACAGATACTGGTTAGAATAAGCCTGGAGTCATAAGGCAGGAAAGTAATTCTCCGCCAGGAAAAGGCAGTAAATATTTACTTTGAAAAATAGTCAAATATTTCATTCAAATTTTTAATTCAAAAATTATTCAAATATTTTATTTGAGGGAAAAGTCTGCCATAGTACCTAACGTTGATAAACCATACACTATGGTTTATCAATTAAGACCTCAAAGGATACAAAAATGAACTAGTGGGACCTCATCAAAATAAAAAGCTTCTGCACAGCGAAGGAAACAATCAGCAAAACTAAAAGGCAACCGACAGAATGGGAGAAGATATTTGCAAATGACATATCAGATAAAGGGTTAGTATCCAAAATCTATAAAGAACTTATCAAACTCAACACCCAAAAAACAAATAATCCGGTGAAGAAATGGGCAAAAGACATGAATAGACACTTCTCCAAGGAAGACATCCAGACGGCCAACCGACACATGAAAAAATGCTCAACATCACTCATCATCAGGGAAATACAAATCAAAACCACAATGAGATACCACCTTACACCTGTCAGAATGGCTAACATGAACAACTCAGGCAACAACAGATGTTGGCGAGGATGTGGAAAAAGAGGATCTCTTTTGCGTTGTTGGTGGGAATGCAAGCTGGTGTAGCCACTCTGGAAAACAGTATGGAGGTTCCTCAAAAAACTAAAAATAAAACTACCCTACGACCCAGCAATTGCACTACTAGGTATTTATCCAAGGGATATAGGTGTGCTGTTTCGAAGGGACACATACACCCCCATGTTTATAGCAGCACTATCAACAATAGCCAAAGTATGGAAAGAGCCCAAATGTCCATCGATGGATGAATGGATAAAGAAGATGTGGTATATATATACACAATGGAGTATTACTCAGCAATCAAAAGGAATGAAATCTTGCCATTTGCAGCTACGTGGATGGAACTGGAGGGTATTATGCTAAGTGAAATTAGTCAGAGAAAGACAAAAATCATATGACTTCACTCATATGAGGACTTTAAGAGACAAAACAGATGAACATAAAGGAAGGGAAACAAAAATAATATAAAAACAGGGAGGGGGACAAAACAGAAGAGACTCATAAATATGGAGAACAAACTGAGGGTTACTAGAGGGGTTGTGGGAGGGGTGATGGGCTAAATGGGTAAGGGGCATTAAGGAATCTAGTCCTGAAATTATTGTTGCACTATATGCTAACTAATTTGGATGTAAATTTTTAAAAATTAAAAAAAAAAATGACCTAAAAGGATAATCATGATCCAACCTTATTGTTGGCCCACAAATCAGAATATGAAAATAAAGTTCATCTAAGATCGGAATAAATCAGGCCATTAATAATTACTAAAAATTCTTCTCTAAAACATTGTCTCTAGAGGCGCCTGGGTGGCTCAGTCGGCTGAGTGTCCGACTTCGGCTCAGGTCATGATCTCACAGCTCATGAGTTCAAGCCCCGCATCGGGCTCTGTGCTGACAGCTCAGAGTTGGAGTCTGCTTCAGATTCTGTGTGTGTCTCTCTCTCTGCCCCTCCCCCACTCATGCCACGTCTCTGTCTCTCAAAAATAAATAAACATTAAAAAAAATTTTTTAAACATTGTCTCTTACTATTCTAAAATTGTGATGATTAGTACTGAGGTGCTGGTCAGTAGAAGGCAGAACCAGAAAAAATATCCATGCCTTAATTGAGTTTGAGGAGAAATCTATCTATAGGAGTAGTTCATCTCACTGCATTATTCTAATATTTGACTTTACTATTGGACTTCTCATCTATAAGAGGGGGCCGTGACAATAGCTTTACAGAAGTCATAGGACCGAACAGGATTTTACTGTGGATTTCAAAGTACCAGGCATAGTATAAATATGATTTCACTGAGATAGCCCAACGCCCCTTTGATGGAAGTAGTCTCATCTCTTAAAGAAGTGAAGTTGATGTCCAAGGTTGCAGAACTACCACAAAATCCCAAAACCTATACTTCCCATATGTCAAGGTTTGCTAGACAAGAGACAGGATCTGATCTCACCAAAATTGTGAGGAAGTGCTTCCAAGTTTACATCATTGTCGCTTCCCCAGTCAATGCAAGCCTTCAGGGAAAGCTCAGACACTCCCGGGGGGATAAAAGTCAATGTGTTCTAGAGACCATGAAGCTTTTGACCAACCACCCAAAGCCTCGGCAGTGACGTTCCAGGCCTCCACAGACAAGAAACAGCTGCACTGGATGAGCAGAAGTCTTTCCACATAGGAGTCCTGCCACCTGCAATGCGAAAGGCCACCTTGAGATGGGAGTTGAAGAAAATGGGGGGGGGGGGGGGGTGGAAAGAGAGGCAGAAAATGGGAGGAAATCTGTCCAGCGGTCAAGAAAGCCTCAGAAGGTGAAAACCCCAGACCAGAGCAAGACTAAGGAGTCAAGAGGTCAGTTGCTGAGGTCTAAGGAAGTGGGCTGGAATCATAGCAATGACAAGAAGCAGGAAGGGACTTAGAGTTATCTCAGGGCATGGTCGGCTGAAAGAAAATCAATCCATGTATGACTGCTCTCTATTTGCATAGGGCACAGATATGGGTGAGTCAGTACTTCTGCGTGACTTTAACCCCATCAAGCCAACTCCTTACTGATAAGATTGCACCTTCTGTGCTCCTGTGCAGTGGGGAGATTTGGCACTGTTCACCAAAGGTTTCACTACCTCTGAATGAAATAAATAACGTCTGTCTTTCATTTCCCCTGCAAATTATTCCATGTGATCTATCTACAACCTGCAATTATGGGGCATTATCACAAGCATATTATCCAGAGGAGCTACAGGAACATGCTGGCTAATTCAATGCCAATGTGTACGCCATTTTTCGGCTAACAAAGTACTTTCCACTATAGTAGCTCATTTGAACCTTGTGCCAATTCTACAGAACAGTTACTCTCATTCCCACTTTATAGATGAGAAAGCTGAGGTTGAGAGCTGTTAACTATTTGGTCAAAATCTCACAGCAAGTGGCAGAGGCAGAATTTGAATAGGATCTTCTGACAATAGCACATTGCTCTGAGGGGAAAAATTCCAAAACAGGAGAACAATTGTGGGAATCGGCAAAGAGGAATGCATCCGAACGGAGAAGGTCCCTATGACAGCTGTAAAATTATTTCAAGGAGAAATGAAGACAAATTGGAATTAAGCTCTCTTTTAATTATACATTTACCGGTGATCTGTCATTGAGAAAGAACTAATACATAGAGTATCAATTTTCAGTAAATATAAATGGCAAAAAAGGCATTTAATGAATTGCAAATGACAGTGTTTCTAAGAGTAGTTATCAATCACCAGTAAGGGCCTTCCCATTTATTAGTGATATATTTCATTTCAGCAAAGAATCTAACAGGAATGGCTTAAAGAGAACACAGGGATGATGCAGATGGTGACTGGGAAGATAGGCATGAAAAATAAAATTTCTGCTTTATCCATTTCAAATGTGAAGGCAAGACAAGGAAAGGACCATATTTGCAAGTGGAACTTTAAAATGGATAACTGATGAGGGGCACCTGGGTGGCTCAGTCAGTTAAGCATCTGACTCTTGATCTTGGCTCAGGTCATGATCTCACAGTTTGTGAGTTCGAGCCCCACGTCAGGCTCTGCACTGACAGTACAGAGCCTGCTTGGAGTTCTCTTCCCCTCTCTCTGCCCCTATCCCACTCGTGTGCTCCCTCTCTCTCTCTCTCTCTCTCAAAAATAAGTAAACATTAAAAAAATGGTTAACTGATGAAATGTTAAGAAAACAGCAAACTCATCAACTGTAAGGTATGTTCTTGCGCCAACTAACAACAACAACAAAGAAAAAAAAAGAAAAGAAAAAGCAAAGAAACTTGGCCAGAAGTAAAGAGCAGTTCAGAGAAGACAAAAGGCAAAAAAGCCATCTACTGAAGAGTCACCATGGTTATAGAGAGGACTGCAACACGCTCCCAGTTGCCAAATTACCTCAGAGACAGAGCCTACCGATTCACACAGCCACAGGTATTTTCCCTGGCCAGAGTTTTATTCAAAACAATTTTTTTTTAAAGTACTCTTACACTCCCTTCCCCTACCTCATCCTGCTGACCTGTCAAAAAAAAAGAAAAAGAAAAAATCAGTCTCTTTGGTCAACTGACTGATTTTAATATTGTTATAAAGTATTAATACTTTGTTCTGGATGTGCTAGGAAAGCCACCATGCAAAGGATTTAGGGCAGTGTGAAATTATCAGGGGGCCATAAACCTAATAGCATCTCTCCAAGCTATTACAGAGGCACAGTTCAGGAAAGAAATGTCTGCAATCGCAAAACTGGAAAAGAGAGAGTTGCAGAGGAGGGCAAAAAAATATCTACACAAGGTTACTGGAATCAGTCAATCAAGTTTCACCTTTCTTCTAAGTTTTAAATGACCGATTTATTTTAGCCACATATAAACCAGGGTGGAAATGTCTGCAGCCACCTCTGACGCAAACCCAATTGCCATTTTCCCCAGGAAATCTAAGAATTCAACTTCTCATTCAAATAACACTGCATATTTATGAAGCCAGAGTCTAATTAAATTACTTCAGTCATCAATCCGATTTTGTTAAACTTCCTTTTCACAGAATTACTAGTAGGGATGTGTGAATCCCCAAATATGAATGTTGAAATATTGAACTATTAGCACTATGTTTTCTAAACAAACCCTCTTATAAGCACAGCTGGCTGGAGCCTTGCACATCTTCTCCCTCCCGCACACCTATGTTTTTCCTCCACATCCCTGCTTCTGCCCTCCTGTCTTCCACCTCACTGGTCCCATAACCCAAATGGTACAAAAGTGTGAATGAGCAAAAACCAATTTTGTTATTACTACCATTTCCTTCTGCTTACTCTCAAAACAGAAGCTGCATAAGGGAGAAATAGGTCACATACAAAATTATTAAAGGGATCCTTCATGCAAAATCATTCACCAAATGGGAGCTTCATAAACATTGACTGAAGACGCCATGACAATTCTGGCCCGGCCCTTGTGTCTTCGTCTCCAGGGGGCTCTGAATTGGCCCTATCTTTTAGAACACAGCTTCCCATTTTATCTCAATGGCATTTAAAAAGCTCTAAAGCAAAAATAATATTTAATGCTTTGAGAGTGAAATGAAGAATTTCTGCATAGTAGAAAAGACGCCTCTCTACAATAGATGCTCCACTCCCATAAAATAAGGCACAAAATTTCCCCTGATAGCAACGGATATATGCGGTCTAGTAGCTAAGAAACCTTTCCTTAGTTCCACCCTTCCCATATGGGTGGCCTGGAAAAAGTTACCCTCGTCTTCCTAATTTCAAGCCTCAGCTGCAGAATAGAATCATTCTATTTTCTCTAGTTGACCATATAGCTTTTGAGAAACTGTTCTTGCATCGCAGCTTAGAATGCCCTTAAAATATCTCAAATACGTGTGATTCGAAAGCCTCATTCCTGAGGCTAGAAAATTATACTCTCAGTTCCTGTCATTTTATATTTTATATTCATCTTACACTGGCATTCTAATCAAAATAAACATTCAAAAGCTCTTATAAAAACATGGCTTTAATCTCTCTTTTAAACAATTGAACCACCTTCTCCCTTCACACCTGGTTTGAAGAAAACTAAAAATTACGGAATGCAGGTGATCACTCTGAAGGAAAAAAACAAAGGGGCAATTAGATTAAATATCATTGGGATAAGCTGGACAACCCAAATGAAATTCCTAAAAGGATTTGTGCAACACAGTTGATAATTTTGAAATATACAACTTAAACTAAAAATGAAGGAGGGCCCCTCAGGCGTCCAAAGATATACACAAGCACACACTTTATAAATACACACTCAGGCCTTTCTACTGGCTTATTCCTGTCTTTCAGTAAGACCATTCTCCTTCACCGTAAGTGCACACAAACATCAGTGTTCCTTAACGCACTCTGTTTGGGTGTTCACCCCACTGAGCTCAACGAAACCTCTGGAACCACTGGACACATTGGGCAAATGTGCACTCAGGTGCAACTGAACATACCTGGGCCATCCAACAACATTGAATATGTTTATTTAATGAATTTTCATGTACATGGAAGCGAGTGACTGATAGCACTGATTAAAACTAGCCAGGGAACACCTGGGTGGCTCAGTCGGTTAAGCGTCCAACTCTTGATTTTGGCTCAGGTCATGATCTCACGATGCCTGAGATGGAGCCCCTCAATGGGGTGCATGCTGACAGCAAGGAGTCTGCTTAGGATTCTCTCTCCCACTCTCCCTCTGCCCCTCCCCCGCTCATGTGCACTCTCTCTCTCTTTCTGTCTCTCCCAAAATAAATAAATTAACTTAAAAAAAAAAAAAAAACTAGCCAGGCATAAGGGTCATTGGCATTCAACGTCCAAACTTCCTAAAATATAGCACAATCCCAACTTTTCTGCTTTTGAACATGTCTGGATAGAGACATTTATTTTTTGCAATTCCTTCTCTGCTGTCCCAACATGCCTCCTCTAGAATTCCCAGTGCTCCCTTTGCATGGGAAGGTTGTCAGAAACATTTGTGTGTGGGATTCTAAAAAAACAAAATACAAAAGTGACTAACAATACTAAAAATGCTCTCTCACAAAGCAGCTGTGGATTTTGTTGTTTTTTAATCTAAAACACTATTTTCTCTTTAGAAATGGCCACCAGACCGAATGGTCAAAAAGATGTCACAGCTCCTGGACTCTCAAAAGATCATCCACTGTCTGTGATGAAGTCTCCCCAACAATGGCCTTTCACAACTAGAAATCTCTCACCTATTATTGTGACAAAGGCCAGAAATCACAGGGGAATGCAACTACTAAGAGAAAATTTCCAACTTCCAACCCTATGCCTGAAAAAGCTGAAAAAGAGCCTTACATTAACACATATATAACCTTGGGGTCACCCCCAAAGGTAGCATTTGGAGCCACCTTGCTATCTCTATCTCCCTAATTCTGTAATTACAATTACCTTCTTCTTCCCAGTTTCTTATACCCGGGACTCATTGCTCCCCACCACCTGAGCTTCGTCCCCAGTGATTCTGATGTAATTGTTTTAGGGTGGATCCCAACCATTGGTATATAGAAGCTCTCCAAGTAATTCTCAGCAGTCATATTTGAGTGACTATCTTCTCTTAACCTGTCCACTGCCCTCTTTAAAAAACAAGCAAAAAATGGACGAGATCTGAGAACTCATTAGCCTCTTCCTTATTTAAATCTTACAGATTATTCAATTGTGCAACTAGCCAAATACTTCATTGCAAGGCCCTAGAGAACTGGATATTCAAATAAATTTGAGGATAGGTAACAGGACTTGGTTTCAGATGTTGTGCATGGAGGAAAGATTCAGAAAGTTGTCGCTTGCTTCCTTGCCTTACAAATATACTGGTGACAGGGGTGCCTGGGTGGCTCAGTGGATTAAGTGTCGGACATGATCTCAGGTCATGGGTTAAGCTCAGGTCGTGATCTCACAGTTCGTGGGTTCAAGTCCCACATCCAGCTCTCTGCTGACAGTTCGGAGCCTGGAGCCTGCTTGGGATTCTCTGTCTCCCTCTCTGCCCTTCTCCCACTCACGCTCTGTCTCTCTCTCTGTCTTTCAAGGGTGAATAAATGTAAAAAAAAAAAAAACATTTTTTTTAAATATATATACCAGTGACCTTAGGAAAGTTAGAGTCACGGTGCATTATTTAGAAAACTGAAATCTGTACTATCCACTAGCAAGTTGTACGGTATAATTAGTTTGGTGATTTCAGGCAATGAAGTAATGATGTCTCTCATAAACCACTCATTCAACAGAGATTTGTAGAGTTCCCTAAATAAAACTAAAAACATAAAGTGATGGAAAACCACACTGCAGATAACTCTGGGAAGAAAATGAAAGACAAAGAGATAACCAGCCCTTGTCATGAACCAACAATTGCCCATAGAGCTGCAGCAAAATTCCTCTTTACTAAAAGTTGTATGAAATCACTTCTTTAAATTAAGGTGTCCTCTATCCAAAATCTTATTGCCTTTTATGAGCTCTGGAATGTTCAGGCAATGTAATGTTCCACTTTTATATCCAGATGAGAAAAATAAAGCAGTGGAGTGTTCAGATCAAGTTCTTGGCTTCAGCGTAAATCAGATCCCGCCTGGATCCCAACTCTGCACTTGGGACTGAGAGGCCTATGGTAAATAAGTAACGTGTCTCCAGTGCCCTCATCTCTAAACCAAGATAATAATATTCCCCACCTCACAGAAGTATGAGAACTAGCCTTAATAATGCATGACTACTCAATAATCTTGAATAGTACTATTACTTATTGTTGTTATTATAAATTAGCTTTATTCTACAGACAGAGAAACTGAGGCACAGAGAGGTTAAGTAGTTTGTCCATAGGGACACAGTAAGGTAGTAATAGAGCCAAAACTTCAGCCTGAATAATGTGGCTCCAGAATCTACACGTTTAATCCCTCCCTAGCATTTTTGATATTCAATCACTTTTAGAACTTTTCAACAGCACATTAAATTTATGCAGCTCCTTACACCTTACACAACGTTCCATATGTCATAGTATTTTAACATTACTAGTCTGGAGAAAGCCAAAGCAGAGGTTGTTATTGTTCCTCTCTTATTCGTGAGGATGTTGAGCTCAGAGGGTTAGTGCCCTGCTCAAGGACACCAGGTTAATGAGTAGCAAAGTAGGGACTCAGACCATCCCGAGTCCTCAGGCAGCATCATCCACCAGAAGAGATGCTCATGGACCCAAAGTATACCAAAATTTCGAGATGATCACACCTAAGGAAAAAATAAGAGCCTCTCTTTCAAACAAATAGGGCTTAATGAGCTGCAGAGCATTTTCCTGTTAGGAAAGTTATTACTGATTGTCAAGTCTACATAATGAGAGGTTATGATGTGGTCAGGTGAATCAAGTGGTAGTGTTCCACACACCCTGGTAGCAGTCTACAAGCCCCAGACAACACCGCCCAGACAACACCACCAATTCACTTGGAAGGTTTCCTAAGATGCAGCTCATTGTATTAGGTATCAGAGTATTTCCTTTCTTTTTTTTTTTTTTTAATTTTTTTTTTTTTGACGTTTTATTTATTTTTGAGACAGGGAGAGACAGAGCATGAACGGGGGAGGGTCAGAGAGAGAGGGAGACACAGAATCTGAAACAGGCTCCAGGTTCTGAGCAGTAAGCACAGAGCCTGACGCGGGGCTCGAACTCACGGACAGTGAGATCGTGACCTGAGCCGAAGTCGGACGCTTAACTGACTGAGCCACCCAGGTGCCCTTCTTTTTTTTTTTTTAATGTTTATTTATTTTGAGGGAGAGACAGAGACAGAGTGTGAGCAGGGGAGGGGCAGAGAGAGATACAGAATCTGAAGAAGGCTCCAGGCTCTGAGCTGTCAGCACAGAGCCCGGTGCGGGGCTCGAACTCACGAACCACAAGATCGTGAGATCATGACCTTAGCCAAAGTCGGACGCTCAACCAACTGAGCCACCCAGGAGCCCCAAAGAGTATTTCCTTTCTTAAGGGTAAAACCTTGGTGACTGAGATTACCATCACTCAAGGGCAGGAGGAGAGATGTGATACAGAGATCATGAGGTCCTTTGAAAGCCCTAGATGCGTAATGCTTTTTACCTTGACATTTCCCAGCCTCTTCAGATCCATCTACCCAGTATTTTTACAGCAGAGAAACAAAGATACAATGCTGCTTCATGGGTCAAATGACATCTATGCTGGTATTTTAATACTGCAACATTGTCAATAGGGTGCCTACATCATTAGCATCTTAAGCATTTAAGCAAATGGGGAGTTTGCTCAGGATTTCAAACTGCACCCAGCAGTCATGATGTTGGATGCACTGATTTCTGTGCCAAGTCTAGTGGCTGGAACATTGGCTTGGACACATATACCCAGCACTGCAAGATGGTTGGCAAAAAGAATTGGAAGAAAGGGCAGTGCTTTTTATCCTTATTTCTGTTTTACAAACAACAAAATCACATGCTGGCCTGAGACACAAGCCACTTCTCTGAGTTCATGTCAGTCTTTGAGTAGCACTATCTACTACTAGATAAAAACTGAACCTAAAAGTAAGATGTATCTTTTGAAACCACACAAACTTCTGTCCGGGCATTTCAACCAGATCTTTGGTCTCAGACCAAAGCATGGGAAGCATGCTCAGACTAAGCATGGGAAGAATAATTGCCCCTATGTGCAGACCCAAGGCTATGGGGCATTCACCCCGACTATGCCCTCCATCCTACTCAGTCATTGCAATCAGCATTGCCTTCACCACAAACCAGTGAGATACGCAGACCTTCGGGGAAACATCTCATTGCCCTTGTAAGACACAAATTTCCTTTAAACTAGGTATTTGAAGTTTCGAAAGATAGCCTTAAAACGCATTAAACTCATGCAAACTTTAACTCTCAAATCTGAAATGTATATTTTCTTCTGATGTTAGAGGAGTACACATTAAAGAATTTTTTGCAAGAATAGATGTGAAATGAGGGTATGCCACTGGTCATGTGCTACCACCCAGACCATTGTGATTCAACAGGAATAAAGCTGTTTCCCTTGGCCCTTGTCCCACTCTACTGAAACCATCTATTCATGTCTGTCTCTCCCAATAGACTAGAAGTTCCTCAAGGGCAGGACACATATTTTATTTCTCTTTGTATACTCAGTGCCCAACACAGGCTGATGCACATATATTCATAAATATCTGTTTAAATGGACTAAATTATGAGTCCAGAAACCTAACATGTTCTTCTGATGCTGCCACCAACCTAGTGTTTACAGATCAAACACAAAACTCTGCCTCCTTCCATATACAAACGGCTTTGTGCTGGCTTCCAGATTGTGAAGCCAGCTCCATGTAATATGTAGCATCTATAAATGCATTTGACAAAATGATGTAAAATAGAATACTTCTACACCTTAGCTGTTCTGCCCTAGTAGAGAATGAGACAAGCTGAATACGCCTGCCATTCTGTAAATTTCAATGTACCACACTTAAAACACTTAAAAATCGTTCTCCTCATTTAGCTCTCTGCTCAGAGAGGTGTTCTCTGTCCACCCTTCTAAAATAAGACCTGTGTATGATCTCCAGCAAGCTACCTTGCTTTATTTCTTCATACCAGAAGTCATTAGAAAAAGCCTGATTTTGTTTTCAAGTATCTTGAATGAAAACCATATCAACATTAACGCACAAGTCATTTAGCGGGGCAGGCAATGACCTCCACATCTGACAGGTATTAAGAGAAACAAAGTATAGTGTTATTTTCAGATGTAAGACCCCAAACACTTTGAATGGCATTGCAGCTTGGAGGGTGTGTGACTTCACAATGTTAGCAAAGTATTTGAAGAGTCACAGGATTCCATATTCCAAGCTCATGAAACCACTTTGTAGTAATTAATAACCAGCAACAGGCACTTGGCAATCTTTGTCTCACATAGCGAACTACTGTCATGGGTGTATGTCAAATGCTGATGTTCAATATTTTCAAGAAAGCGAGTGTTTCTAGGATTTTGTTCATCATGCCATATATATACTAGGCACTCGATAGCCATTTGTTGACTCAATTTGATTGATCTCAGTTAAAATATGCTTTGAAAATGTTAACAAGATAATGCCCCATGGAACTACCTTTATGCATTCACAAAAAACATATATGAATTTGGAACAAATACTGTACTCTAAGGAATCAAAATTGCAAAGTAAATTAATTCTTAAGAAGATTTATATGACTAAATTTTAATTCCTTGAATGGTACCTTTTCAAATCCAATCTAAAATGTCTAGTATGTTTTTAATCTAATATAATCCAATGAGCTTTAATAAGCAAAGTTGTTCCCAGTAGAGCCAAAACCCAGCTATTCCATTTTTGTAACCTTCTGTGTAAAGGAATGAGCTGAACTAATTTTTTCTGAATTTTTTATATTTAATCAACAACACCATTGCCAAAGAAAACCACTTTTCAGAAGCCTCTCTATCCTGGTTTATAACTTATAATCAAAAACTGGAATTTTGCATCTGATGGGCTTTAGTGTGTAACATTATACTGTCATATTTTTGATGCTATAGTTAAAAGTAAGAGATAGTTTCCATTATAAAAATTTTCCCATAGCCTGGTTACCAAGTGAAAAACATTTTCCTATAAAAATGGTCTTTCCAATTCATAGATTAAAAATTTATTGTGGATAATTTTTTTAAAGACATCAAGAATTTTTTATTGGCTTCTGATAACCTTCTGTATTCATTAGTCACATCAGTGGTCTTTAAGATGTATATACAGGATAAGGCAGTGTGATAACAATGGACCATGCAAACAAAGAAATTACCCAAAAAAAAAAAAAAAAAACTTGATACTCAAAACCTTTATTCTTATCCAGTTAGAGCTTTGTGGATTGATTTCAGCTACAGCCTAATCTCAGTAGCAGGAGAAAAAATGAAAATTGGGCATAAATATGAGGTCCAAAAAATCCAATAAGCTTGCAAATCACAGATATATGACAGTGGGTCTTAAAAAATCTACCTCAGCTCTGGACTTCAACCCTTGGTCCCTCAGGGGGATAAGGGTGCTTGGAAATCTGATCTGTCCCGACAGGGTGAGGCAACCTTCTATGACCTTCCCAAAGCCCCGCTGTGCCAATGGCTCAGAGGCCAGCACACTTCACCCTGAACTGTGAGCTTCCTTTAATTGTATACTTCACTTTCATTTTCCCTTATAGTCCTGATTTGGGGAACTACTCTGTTCTGTTCTGTTCTGAAAACTGGAAACAACCCAAATGTCATCTAGAGAGGACTGGTTCAACAAGATGTGTGACATCCCAACAACGGAAGATCTGCTGCCTTTAAAAGAATGCGTTAGATTGATACATACTGATGGGGGAAAGGTCCAAGGTATATTACCAAGTCTTAAAAAAGAAAAATGCAACTTCCTCTAAACAGTTCTAAATCTATGAATATGCCTGTACTAATAAATGCATGGGGGAAAAATCTACAACACGTAACACTAAGTGATAAACAGTGGTCATCTGCAGGCAGTGTGTGACAGAAGAGGGAGGACCACAAAGAACTTTCATTTTCCATGTGATATAGTCTTGTAGTTTTGTAATTGTTAGAAGTCTGTATAAATTTTATAATCAGAGGAGTGCCTGGGTGACTCAGTCAGTTGAGCGTCAGATTTGGGCTCAGGTCAGGATTTCACGGTTTGTGGGTTTGAGCCCCACATCCGGCTCGCTGCTGTCAGCGCAGAGCCCTCTTTGGATCCTCTGTCTGTCCCCCTCTCTCTCTCTGCTCCTCTCTCACTTGTGCGCTCTCACCCTCTCTCTCTCTGTTTCTCAAAAATAAATAAACTTAAAAAAAAAGCTAAATTTTGGGGGTGCCTGGGTGGCTCAGTCGGTTGAGCATCCGACTTCGGCTCAGGTCACGATCTCACAGTTGAGTCCAAGCCCCGTGTCCGGCTCCGTGCTGACAGCTCAGAGCCTGGAACCTGCTTCAGATTCTGTATGTCTCTCTCTCCGTCCCTCCCCAGCTCATACTCTGTTTCTCTCTGTCTCAAAAATAAAATAAACATTTAAAAAACAATTTTTAAGCTAAATTTTGTAATCAGAAAAAAAATGTTTCTAAGATAATGAAAAAAAGACTGGTTAAGACGTTAGGACATTATATAATAGACATACTAGGGTGAATCAAGTCTGAGCACGCATGAGTCTGCAATATCTATGGTTGGAACTTATAAGTCTACGAGCCATTGAAATTATATGAAAATCTTTATGCATATTTGCATTTTCTGGAGATAGGCTCCATACCTTTCATCAGATTCTTGCAAGTGTCTGAGACCCAAAAGAAGGTCACCAACCATGATTCTAGCAGAAACCAAGATAGTTGTTCCATCCCTCCATTCATTTTTGTTATCATCTTATCATGAAACATTTTATTACTATTTAATTTCATAGTTCCTGCTAAAGGTAAAGTCTATAATCAGCACCAAAGTGTAAAATCCATGGTTCTTAGTCTCTGCCCTTCACTTAAAGAGACTCCCAAAAACCTTAACAGCAATCCTAAGAACAGGATAAAAAGTTGCACCTGGCTAGTCTTGGGGGAGGGGAAACTCCTAACAGGCACTGAAACCCTTAATTGTTCAGGACTTGAGGACAGTTGTCCAAGGCACTAATAGGCTTATTTTCTACATAAAGATAAGGAATTTGTAGAATAGGGGTGGGGAAGTAGGGAATGAGGTATAGGGATTCTGGGGGGCGGGGGAGGGAGAAGTCATAGTTGCATTTGAATTAAGAAAGCCCCATTGGATGAGTGGGATTAATTTAATCGACAAAGTAAAACTCAGTGCAACATCATTATCAGCCTTAGATTGTTCAAAAGAGCCTTCAATCATAAATGTACATTAAAAAATACAGCAAAATTCATGTTGCTTTGATCTATATTAATACTGCCTACACTGGGGTTACAATTTTTGTAAAAACTTGGCTTGTGATGACTTGTAAAGGTGACTAACCCCCAAGTCCCTGGGAAATACACGAGTCCACAAAATGTTTCACCATATCCACCTTGACTCCACTGACAGTCTCCAGAATCAGGTCCATTGCAGAAGTTCTATAAACCTTAAGATCAAGTGTAGATCAATAACAATTTGTAATTTAAGTAAAGAATCATAGGTTGTACCTGCACTGGCAAAATGAGGAACATTACTGGTGAAAATTAGGAATAATACTCTACTTTCCAAATGTGCTTTCCAGGTGGTTTATCACTGTCAAAATAGGCCAATTGTGGATTTAGTATGCAATTAAAGTGTCAGATATCCCAGAATTCTAGTGCTGACATTACCTGGCCATGCAGGTTTTACAGGCAAAGAAATTGAAGGGGTTCACATAATCCACCAAAGCACATCGCTAGCCACCATCACCCAACTGTACTGATATCAGCACTGTGCAAACCAGAAATGGGCTCTCCAGGAGTTCTATGAGTTAGCTAGAAAAATAAGATAGATAGATAGATAGATAGATAGATAGATAGATAGATAGAGATAGTGAAGACAAGGATTTTATCACAAAATGCGAAAATGATGGTAAGTGAAAATAATCCCACGCTATTGGAATGAAAAGACATAGAGAAATCGTTATCTCCAGGAGTGATAAAAGTGAATCTCATGAAGAAGAGAGGGTTTAAACTAACTCTTAAAGAAGGAATTCGATTTTGAAGGTCAAAGTACAGTCTGGTAGATTTACAGATGAAGGCAACATTGTGGCCAAAAGTTGGAAGACCCAAACAGAAGGCTGGGCTGGCAAGAGAGCAAGAGGAGCGGAATGAGCAAACAAATTAAGCTGAATAGAGCAGCCTTGGGTAGGGAGACAAACAAGCCTGGAAAGGTAATAAAATAATAATGAACATGTGTTGAGCTCTTACTGTATTTCTGGCACTTTAAACGCATTAGTTAATCAAATCCTCATGTAAGGTAAGTACTTTTAGCTGCTTGCCTCCATTTTACCCATCTAGGAAATGGTGGAGTCAGGATTCCAACCCAGGTCAATCTGAGTCAGAACCCGGGCTCAGAATCACCACATTTTTCTGACTCAAAAGTGGGAGGCCCTTATAGAACAGGCTAAGGAATTTAGGTTTCAGTGTCAGGTGTAAAAATGGGAGCCTGGTTATCTGATAACCCACTGATAATGCCCATAGGCATGGCTTATCACTACTCTAAAGACTCCTATAAAAGCATCCCATGATCTGATGGTTTTTGCAACAAAGTTAACTGATAGTAACAAGCATTTGTTGATCAGTCCCTTGACTATAGGACTGATTTACATATTGTAAAGTGCTCAGTCCAAATTTTACTAGGAGAATCTACTGTATTGGTATTCCATCAACATACCTTGTCCTTTTAGTCCTTAGGACTTAATTAGGACTTGATTTTACCTGTTATTTTACCTGTTATTCACCTACCACTTGTGCTAGAAATATAGCTCATGATAATAACCAGAACATGTGTGTTTACTTTCAAATGTCCCCTGAATATATATAAACCTTCCTGCAAGGAGAGCCACTCTTTTCCAATAATACAGTCATCCCTTAAAAACGAACTTCTTCATCTTAGGCTCATGTCTTAAAAATCAGTTGGGTTCTTCAATTACATGTGGACAGGGTGGGACATCTGGACCCTCCTACGGGGCAAGGGTGAACTCTTCCTCTGCTATACCCACAGTAGCCAAATCGCTTCTTCTCCCACTGTGGAAAACCACAGAAAACTATCGCCTAATGATTTACTTCCCAACCCCCAGCCCACAAATCAAAGAATTGGGTTGGGTGAGAATAAGAAAGAGTGGTGGCCAGTGGCTATGAGAGAGGGAGCGAGTGTTTCCGTTTATTTTCTTAAGCCAATTAATGATAAAGCGGCATGGAGGGAAAGAAAGACACAACATGGCTGTGAAAAACTTTTTTTCCAGATAAATGGCCAGATATCAGATTCTGTAATAAGTACTTCCACCTATCAAAACACACACACGCATATACAGACACACATGCATACACACACATTAACTTTGGGTTGGAGCAGGGAGATAAGGATCTTAAAAATACAAGATAATATTCAGGAAGCCTTGTGGATATTGTAAAATATTGGAACTTCGAAGGACCCTTGGAAGTCATCTAATCCAGACGTTGCAAACCCAGGGTCCGTGAGCTATACCTAGCAGACAGAGGTGTTCGGTTAGACCTGCAGAATGTTGTTTGTTGTGGGTTTTTTCCTTTAGCTGAGTCAACATTTTAAAGTAGAGAAAATTTAAGCAATAATTCGGGTATGTGACTTCTCCTAAAAACTGGAAGACCCAGCAGCACTGAGCCCTTTATCCAAGTGGCAGCAGTGAGCTGGAACTAAGTAGCAGCTGCCTCCTTTAGACAAGGCTTGAACTCCTGGTTTGCCACAGTCCCCACTACTCTGTCTTGTTCTGGAATACAAGGCTGGGTGTCAAGAATTTAAATAAAATAGGAGATGGATTAGTGCTTACACCCACCTTGCTTCATTCATTTATTGCACCTGCCAATTTCTGTAGGCATTTGAGTTTACAAGCTCTGCTCTAGTCTATTCTCCTCACTTAGAGAAGAGCAATTCAGCTAGGGTGGTAAAGTGACTTACAAAACTCATTCCATTATAAATAAGATGTTCGTTGGGAATGCAAGCTGGTGCAGCCATTCTGGAAAACAGTATGGAGGTTCCTCAAGAAACTAAAAATAGAACTACCTTACGACGCAGCAATTGCACTACTAGGTATTTATCCAGGGGATACAGGTGTGCTGTTTCAAAGGGACACATGCACCCCAATGTTTATAGCAGCACTACCAATAATAGCTAAAGTATGGAAAGAGCCCAAATGTCCATCGATGGATGAATGGATAAAGATGCGGTATATATATATACACACACACACACACACACACACACACACACATACACACACACACAATGGAGTATTACTCGGCAGTCAAAAAGAATGAAATCTTGCCATTTGCAACTACGTGAATGGAACTGGAGGGTATTATGCTAAGTGAAATTAGTCAGTCTGAGAAAGACAAAAATCATATGACTTCACTCATATGAGGACTTTAAGAGACAAAACAGATGAACATAAGGGAAGGGAAACAAAAATAATATAAAAACAGGGAGGGGGACAAAACAGAAGAGACTCATAAATATGGAGAACAAACTGAGAGTTACTGGAGGGGTTGTGGGAGGGGGGATGGGCTAAATGGGTAAGGAGCATTAAGGAATCTACTCCTGAAATCATTGTTGCACTATATGCTAACTAATTTGGATGTAAATTTTAAAAAATAAAAAATAAAACAAGTTAAAATTAAAAAAAAAAAGATGTTCGTACACAGGGATTATGGTCTAATGACAACTGGAGAGTATGCACAACTAAATTTCGTGTGTGTGCATTCAATGCCAAAATCAGTGGAGCAAGGTTAAAATTCCAATCATTTTATTTACACAGTGCCCCCTCCCCAAATGGAAGATTCTCCTGTTTTTGGAATAAATGTACTGCCTATTCTGGCTTAGTTTACAGTTTTAATGTGCCCAAATTTATTCCCAGGGCATGATTTATTGAGAAGACATACAAAATGCTCACTATATATATGCAGATACTTCTAAAAATTAGACTTTACTAAAAAATAGAGCAGAGAGAAATATGTCTAAAAAATTCCTCTTCAGGGACACATGCAACCCCATGTTTATAGCAGCACTATCAACAATAGCCAAAGTATGGAAAGAGCCCAAATGTCCATCGATGGATGAATGGATAAAGAAGATGTGGTATGTATATACAATGGAGTATCACTCGTCAACCAAAAAGAATGAAATCTTGCCATTTGCAACTACATGGATGGAACTGGAGGGTATTATGCTAAGTGAAACTAGTCACTCAGAGAAAGACAAATATCATATGACTTCACTCATATGAGGACTTTAAGACACAGAACTGATGAACACAAAGGAAAGGAAGCAAAAATAATATAAAAACAGGGAGGGGGACAAAACAGAAGAGACTCTTAAATATGGAGAACAGAGGGCTGCTGGAGGGGTTGTGGGAGGGGGGATGGGCTAAATGGGTAAGGGGCATTAAAGAATCTACCCCTGAAATCATTGTTGCACTATATGCTAACTAACTTGGATGTAAATTAAAAAAATAAAATAAAATCTTAAAAAAAATTCCTCTTCAGAAAATTTCATGGATACATTGGAAGGAAAATGACAAATTTGCTGAGTGATCACTTTTGACTTAGGTACTTTGCATGCATCACCCCAGTTAACCCTCACAGCAGCCCAAGATGGGTGGGTATTCTTACTCCCACTTTACAAGGAAAGGTACATTCAGAGGCATTCAGTGAGTGGTAGATGACCTGGCTATTCAATCAGGGACCACACCCATATTCAAACTCTGATGAGCACATTTATAGTGTTCCTGAAAGAAGGGAAGGTGGCTTGTCCATGCACACAGAGAGCTCTCACTGATATTTGTATCCAAGCCTGCCCATTGCCAAAGCCCACCAAGTGCTCTATACAAGGACTTCCGCAAATGTCATAATTTGAACAACTCTGACACACAAAATTAATTCCTTTAGGCAAGTTCTTGAGCAAGGTTAAGAAAGCCTTGGTTCTTCCTGTTACTTATAGTCGGTGACCCCTAGGCAGGTGTTTACTAAGGGAACTAGCAAAATCTCTTTTCTAAATAAAACTTCTTCTTAGATTTGTTATAAAAGAATATACAAGCCAAGAGCATGTTTGTTAATGAATAAGAATAATAACTAAAATTAAAACAAAAAGTAATTCAAGAATAAGAGCTTTTGAAGAGTCAGGAATTTGATTAAAAATTCACTTGCTTTTTTTCTATAATGAAACAGTTCCTTAACCACAAAACAGCTTTTATAATAATGCAGAAGAGTAGGGTTCCAAGTAAAACATTCCCCCCATTTTAATCATGGCTATTATTTTTGAAAATGAAAATGGCTGAGGTCATTGTAGTCTATTTTAGGGTTTGCACGAGTTGGTGGCATTTTTTTCTTGGCTTTGAGCTCTCCATGTTACCAACGAACCCTTATGGGTTTTGCTATGTGTCCTTTCAAATCCCATTCTTTTTAATAATGTTTTACTTTATACACATAAATTAGAGTGAATTCCACTTTCTTTCCTAACAACTCCAGATGGGGTCCACACTTTCAGGAGGACTAGAGCTTGCTTTTTTTTTTTTTTAATTTAGCATGTACTTCTTAGAACAAGTATGTTCCTATCTGCATTAAAATGCTGTGGGTGTTTAAATGCTAAAGAGATTAGTAAAAACATAGAATTCGTGTAGTCTTTTTCAAAATCAAACTGAAACATGAGGATAGCATTTGTGTATCTATCCTTTCAAACTTATAAAGACAGACACACATAAAGAAAAAATGCCCAGAAGGAAAACACCATCTGGGCAGAGTTCTACATCTACCAAAACCTATGGACTGGGGGAGTCTACAGATAGCCATTTAGGACACACCAGTGAATCTCCCTGTCCCCTATAGGACCCAGCAGACAAAATTATCAAATATCTAAAGACACTACAGTTACACATTCAGGCCTCCCTTTCCATGTGATTAATATCTCACTGACTTTCTGAACTTAGCTTTATTTTTTATTATAATTCGCTATGACAGCATGCAGACCAACCTAAGATCCGTCTAAATAGCGCCTACCCAGCCACAAGTGAGAGACCGTCTTTACAAAACATACATACGTACAGTGAAGCTCTGCCTATTAAGATGCCTTAAGCTCTGTTTGTTTGTTTATTTTTCAAAAAAATCAATGTGCAAGCCCAATGTAATAAGATGCTGTAGCTTTTATGAAAGAGGTGAAATAATTTTAAACACAGACACACAATGAGTTTATTTATTTAGAAACTTGTTAAATAGAGTCTGGGAATTCAAATATTCAATGTTGACATTGTACAGAACTGGCCAGGAGCCAGAACCCAGTCTCCAAAGGGACCTATTGGACAAGGAATTCAGGCCTTTCTCTCCTCCCACTTGAGCTAAATAGGTAGAGGCCATTAGTTATACCCACAGCAATATCTGAACCGCACTCAAATAAGCTGCCCTCGCCCGGGCACTTCAAAGGAGGGCAAGTGTGTTTAGCTTTTTAGTGCTGAACTAGAACACTTTTGAAAGAGTTTTGTAAACAGTTTCTTCCTTATGTAGAAACACCTCTGAAGTTTCTTGTATGGCATGTAAGCAAGGGTAATTCACAAGGATTATACTTTTGTTCATTTGCTGGAGGAAAATATCATATCAACCTGTGTGCAAACGGGAAATCTGGAAGTAGAAGCCCACTGCTTCTGTCTTCCTTTCTCCCTCTCTTATTTTCCACTCCATTTGTTTGTCTCCTTTCTATCCTCTTCCTCACACTTGTTCTCACTACACAGCCAATTTCCTTGAATATTCTCTAGTAAACTCAGAAGGCCAGAAGAGTGGGAAGGGGGAAATCTAATTTTAGAAAAAGGACCGTGGCAAATGGGGTGGGGAGGGAACTAATGATTCATACTGGGCTGCCCAGCCACAGAGAAAAGCAGACCCCACAGACCTTTTTTTAGAAAACGCCTAGAGCACGGGTTCCAGCCAAGGAAGGGTTAACCACCACTCCAGAAAAATGTGCCTAGCATCATTACAGTGTGACTGTCTCCTCCGGCCAGTCTCTCCACCCCCCACGTCAGCCCTCCCCAGTCCCTCTCTCCCCTACCAGGGAGAGTGAATGAAGATGTGCCTGCCCCTCCTCACTTGAGTGTTCCTTAACCCCGGACGTGTGAGAGAGAAAGAGAGAGAGAGAGAGAGAGAGAAGTGCGCACGTGTGCATGTGTGTGTGCACCGTCAGTGCAAACCACGCTCGAGGGAAGCAGTGGGCCAGGCACGCAGCACTTCTGAGGCTGGAGAGGGCAGAGTTCTGGCCTAAGTTTGGGAGCCAGGAGCTGAGCAGCGGGAGGCAGGAGGTGCGGGGGTCCTCCCTGGGTGAACACGGCCACCGCCCCTAGGTTCCTCCCCAGCTCCACCCCCCCACTCCTCAACGGAGCCCACTCCCACTGTCTGAGACAATTGTGAGATGAGGGGTGGCAGGGGCTGAGTACCTCGGGAACAGGACTGAGAGCCACTGGCCAGAAGGTGACAAGTCAAGTTTCTCCACTTCAGGGCCGCTTCCAGCAGAGGCAAAAGGGAGGAGGTGCCGGGAGAGAGGGGACCGAGCTAGACATGCGGAGGGCAACAAGTCAGCTCTCCTTTGCCCTCTTTTGCCCTTCTTGCCCCCGGAGTCTCCATCCTTGTCCTTCCTGCCCCAGGCCACGTCTGCAGCGATAACCTGGCCCCAACTTGCAAAAATGAAACAAAGTAAACTCCCAAACGACAAGATGTTTAAAGGGAAACCGCTTACAGAGTTAGTGCTTTCAACTTTATAAAAAAAGAAGAAAGCAAAAATTGCGTAGAATGACGCGTTAATTTCTATTCAGTAAGCGTCCTACGTGTTGAATGTCTGTCGGCAGAGGAGGCCCAGCCCGGGTAGTAGGGAGAGGCCTCTGCTTAGAAAGCCGGAGAACTGGGCTACCCCGCACAGACGCGCTCACGCACACTTCCACACACACTCACGTGCACAGCGTCGCCCAGACCTGCGACTTCTCAGCCCCCACAAGTAAAAGCCTGAAAAAGGAGCCCTTCTCTCCAGCCTTCCTGCCTCTGCAGTTAATGAACCATACCCTTCCACAGTGTTTAGGATGGGGTGGGGTGGGGGGATGAAAAGCGTTATTAACCTTCTCCTAAACATAGATTTTTTTTTTTTTTTTTTTTTTTTGGCGAAACACATCGAAATGCTGCAGGAAGACTGCGCTCCAAGTGCCAAATGCAATAAAGAAGCCCTAAGCCAGGGTAATGGTCAAGTAATGGCAAATAAACCGCCTTCCTAGAAGGGGCCTCTGCCTCCGTCGGGCGAGCGTTTTTCCTCCTCAAAAGCAGTCTGAAATAAACAAGTAAAATATGTTTTTTAAACAGAGCTCTGTATTTCGATTTTTTTTTTTTTTTTTTTTTTTTGAGAGTGAAGAAAAACACAAATAGGTGGGTTTAAAGGGAGTGCAGGCTGGAACCTGGGTGCAGGTTTCCTTTGTTATCTCACGTATTGCTAAGGTGAGGAGTTTAAGCACGTGAGGGAGGGTCGTCATCTACCATAGCTATTTAAGAGCCTCTTTTTAAACAGAGATCAAGTGTACAAGTAACAAGTGCCCCCTCTCCGGGGTCTTGCTAAGCGCATCGCCTTCTGGGTCTTTACGAGACTTCTGGGGGGCCCGGTAGCTAAGGGGGGTTACACGTTGCAACTCGTTCGTTGCTGTGATTGAAACCCTGCCGGGTGTCACTTTAAGGAAGTGGGGTGGGGGGGTTGCTTCAGTGTTTCGGCTCAAGACAAGCTGGGCAGACCCAACCTGACTTCTTCCCCATCGCCAGGAGGAAAAAAGTTACAACTGGCAATTCTGGCACCGCCCAGGTGCTATCCTAGCTGCCCAAAAAAACCGCTGGGAAGCCTCCCGGCGCTTGCCAGAGTCTGCTTGGCTTTTAGTTTTCTTTTCTTAAAGATGGGAATAAAAGCCAAGGGCTTTAGACAGTACAAATGTCAATCTTCTTGCTTTTCCCTTCTTTGTTTTTTTAATTAAAAGGTTTATTCCTCCCAAATGATTTGCAACGAATTTATCGTTTTCAACTATTGTGTAAAATATATATATATATATATATATATATATATATATATATATATATATATATCAAGCACTGTAAGTTGGAAAATGGGCAGTGCATTCATTCTGGGCTTAACTTCAGTGGGTACTGTCAGGGTCCATGGGATCCTGTACTGTAGGCAAGACCAGCACAGGACTTGGCCACCAAAGAAATTTACAAAAGACAAAAAGAATAACAAGAATCCAGAAAACTACTGTTCCTATCTGATTTGTTTCCATTGCAGTGTTTACTCTGCATAAAAAAGCATAAAGGTGTGCTTTTTAAAGTAGGCTGATCACACTGCCTCTTCCTAACCCAGAAAAAGAAAGAAACGGGTGAGACAGAGCGGCAAAGTTTTCGTTGGACAGCACGGCAAGGGGTCACTGACTATCTCCGCCACGCGCAAGGAAACTCACGCACTGCAGAGGGGGAAGGAAATAGCGCTTTAAAATACAAAAAAAAAAAAAAAATCCCTAGTTTGATATGATTTCCTTTATTACCCAGATTGTAACTGAAGAATTGCATAAAGCAGCGCTTCTGCCTGCCCGGGGCAGGCTGCGCGGTGGCAACAGCTGGAGCAGCGCGAGCGGGAACCCGAGGGTCAGCAAGGGAAGTTTGTAAGAGTTCCTATCTAGTCATCAGACAGCGGCGGCGGCATCCTTAGAGACACTAGAGACAAAATGAGTAGGTCTCCTACTGGATGAATGACAAGTCTCATCAGATCGGAAAACGAGGTTCTGTGTCTGGATGTTGAGCGGGCTGTGCGTGCGGGAATGTTTTAATAGGGCGGCGTATAGCTTGGCAATTAAAACAGTTGAAAAAAGTTGCTCAAGAAAATTCGAAGGGTTTTGTGTTCTGCTTTCACTTCGGCGGATACCGGGCGATCAGGCGCAAAGCATTCGGCTTTCATTTCATAATTTAGGCATGGTTGAAATAGGCTCTCCACGCCCCCCCAAAACCGTTCTCTTCCCCCCCCCCAAGCCTCCAATCTCTCTCTCTCTCTCTCTCTCTCTCTCTCTCTCACACACACACACACACACACACACTCCAAACCTTTAGCCGGAATTCAAGCCCCCAGGCCTCCAAGCATATGTACATTTAATTCCTCCTCAGATGAAAATAAAGACATCGGCCTCATTTAAAAGTGAAAAGAAAAAAACAGGACTTCTACTGGCTCTCTTTGACAGTGTCGCAGCTAAGTGAAATGAACAACATCCAAAAAAGAAACAGATGTACTGATGACCCAAGAGCCCTATATTTAGGTTGATCCCAGAGACCAGGGTGAAAGGAAACGTATTGGGAAGTGGAGGAGTGCTTGAGTGAGGACTGGACGAAGCACTGGAAAGACGCCTACGATGACACCATCTCGCTGGGCTAGACCTTGGATTCCCACTGCCAAAGAAACCCAGCCCGCAGAGGTGCCGCTGCCTTAAGGCGCGGCTGCTGAGGGGACTTGGAAGGCTGGAAGGCTTGGGGACGTACTTGGTTTTAATATGCAAGAGAGAAGAGGGCGGGGAGATTGGGGATTTTCCTGGGGAGAAGCATCCTACCCACCCCTATCTCCCCTTTCTCTGGTCCACAAGCAAAACAATTAGCTGTTTTCGGCGAGTGGGAGAGCGAACGGCGGCCTGTCCCCTCCCGAGGCTGCTCCAGCCTCGCAAGCTGACACCTCGAGGAGAGGGCTTTGGACTGCTAGGGTTTGCTCCGGGTCTCAGCACCTCAGAGTCCCCTTAGACTTGTGGTAGAAGCTTTTGGGCAAACCCATTCCTAACGCTTAGAGTCCCGATCGAGGCTTCCGCCTTTCCAAACAGTGTCGGCTCAGCGGACAATTCCAGGCGAAGTCCCCTAACACTTCTGCGGGAAGAGTGGGGGATGGGGGCCCTGCCACCCCTGCACTGAACCCAATCTCCCTGGTCCCGCGTGACCAAGGCCGCTCCACGCCGGGCAGGCAGGGGGCGCCGGGGAGGGTGAGTGACCCGAGACCCCGGCTGCATCCAGAAATAGAGCAAGAGGCTCTGCCGCGCTCTCTCAGCGGCCTAAGGTCCCGGCAGCCCGCCCCCTGGGGGTCACTCGGCGCCCGGCCAGCCTGGAGCTCGCTAGCGGGAGCAGGCCCTTTCGGCCCCCTTCTCCTCCGCGGCTGTCGCCGCTGGCTGCGCTCCCTGCACTCCTCACTCTCCACGCGCTCGCGGGGCCTGGCCTCTCCTCACCTGCCCCTGGCTCCGCGGAGCCGGTAGCTCCGCACTGCCTGTGCCCCACCACCACCACCACCACCACCACCACACACACTGCGACTACAACCCCCACTCTCGTCTCCCCCACTCCCCACCCCAGTCGTCCCGCCGCGCGGCGCACGCCGCAGAGCACCGCCGAGCGCACAGCGCCCACTACCGCAACCGCCGCTCGGCGCAGCTCGGCGCAGCCCGCCAGCCCGCGCAACTTCCAGCGGCCGCCTCGCAACTTTTCCCAACTCCACCACTGCTGCCCGCCGCCGCCGCCACTGTGGCTCCCTCCGAGCCTGCCACCCACCCCAAACCCCAGAAACAAACCAAGGCTCGAAAAAGCTCCCATCCCCAGACCGCCCCCCCATCCCCCGCTCCCCCTCCCATACCCGGGACTAGCTGGTTGGCCAGAGGCAACTCTCCTCCGCCTGGGGGGAAGGGGAGGGGAGGGGGAGACTCTCTCGTCTTCTCTCCCCCCCACCCCACCCCACCCCTTCCCGCTTGCTCTCGCGCGCTCTTCTCCCTCCCACCCCGGTCTTGGCTGCCCCCACCCCCACCCCCACCCCGGGGTTGCCACAGCTGGTCGGTGCACGGGGCTAAGGGCTGCCCCGGCTCCTCTGGCGCCCAAACCAAGAGCGAGAGCGCGGGCGGCCGGGCGCGAAGGCTGGGACCGGCAGGTTGCTGGGGCTGCGCTGCGCCTGCCCTCCGCCCGGGGCCCCGGCGCGAGAGGCAGCTGCGCGCTCCCTCCCGGAGCGCTGGAGACAGATATGCAAGATGGCAGAGGAGGGGGAAAGCCAATAGAAAAGGGATATTGCACCTACTTGTGGCCAGTTTCCTTGCCCTGCCTTTGGATCTCATGCTGTGCCCAGTCCTGCAGCCGCTGGTGTGTGGTTGGGGTTTTTTTTTCTTGGATCTTTTCCTTCTTTTGCTTTCCCTCTCGCTCCCTCCCTCGCTTCTCTCTCTCTCTCTCTCTCTCTCTCTCTCTCTCTCTCTCTCTCTCTCTCATACACACACACACACACACACACACACACACACTTACACACACTCACTCTCTGTCTTTCCCTCTTTCACTCTCTCTCCCTCCCTCTCTCCCTTTCTCTCAATCCACACTCGCTATCTCTCCAGCATTGTCAGTTCGGACACCTTCGCACATGCGCGCTAGACGCCCCTCCAACATCTCAGCGCCGCCAAAAAAAGTTTGGAGCGATTTATCACTTTGATTTGGAGATCTTGTCAGATGGCAATCGCCGAGGAGGCGGAGAAAGGGAGCCACGGGGAGGGCGGCGGGGGGCGGGGAGCGAGCACAGGGAGCCAGAGGGGAGCAGACACCTCGCCCCCAAAAAAGGCGGGGAGGGGGGGGAAATAAAAAGACTAGGGCAAAGGACTGATTTCGTGTTGGAATCACCTATAAGCCTGTATCATTACTATTATTGTTTTTCCCACCATAAATTGCAGGAAATTTTCTATACATCCACGGAGAAAACAAGAAGTGGGGCTTTTAAAACCTTTTTCCATATTAAAGAACTAGAAGGACAGGACTCTTAAATGATCCAGGAGAAAGTGAGAATCATCCTGAACTTCAGGAAATCTGCTGCCGCCGCTCTTACTGCTACTGAAGCTATTTCGGCTTGTGCTTTCGGAGTTGAAAGTACAACAAGTAACTGTTTTCTTTCTCGATGTTAAGTATACTACCAATACTTGCCATTCTTGGAACATTTCAGTGGTCTATTCCCATCAAGTAGTAATGATCACCTTTGATTCCCAGGTCCGGGCAGGCTCGGGCATTTAACATCCAAGACCTCCTGCTTCCCTAAGGTCGGCCGTCACCTTCCGGCCTCCCCCACCGCTGCCCCCATCTCCGGTTGCCCCAGCTCTGCCTGCCTGCCATTTTCACTCACTTGCTTAAACCCACAACCTTTAGGGTCATAAGAAAGAGGGGGAGGGGGGTTCCTTTCCCACCCTTAAAAAAAATAAATTGTTGGAATTTGCTTTAATTACAGGATTTACCAATGAAGTGGGCACATAGAAATGGGGAAATCCTAAAGGGGCCAGCTGTGTTCAAGGTATGAATCAATCTCAACTACGTATAGATTTTCTCTTGGTACAACTGCCTTGCATTAAACAGTTTTGTTCAATACCTTCCATGAGCTATTTATGTCCCCATTAATATCTGTTGCAAATCCTGCCAGACACTGTAAAAGAAAATTACAATCTTTTCAGTCTCTGTGCTGCAACAGTACATCCTTGATGATCCAGTTAGAGGAGAAGGAAAAGAAAAGCAAGTCCTGGGCATGAGTTTAGGAAAGGTAGGGGAGGGGAAGAGAGATCATTGAGAATACCCTGTTGTGCCAGTTGTCATTTATTGTCAAAACTAGGACTGGGAGTGTGAGCAAACAGCAAGTTTCAACCCTAAGAGGGGTTCATCAATGGTTCATAGAATATCTCTGTTTGAGGAAATCAAAATTCAAAGGATCACCCTGGCTAAGGATGCCCACCATTTCTTTCTCCAGAGTTGTGTAATTCTGGGAGCATGTGGCGGTAAGATAGAGGTCCCTGGAGAACCAAGTAAAGGTCCCAAGAGAGACAGACGTGTAATGTCGAAATGTAAGGAAAAGATAAAGAGAGCAAATGAAGTAATTACACAGAGCAGGAGTAAAACAACTTCCAAAAGAGAAGGTTCTGGTAAGCACCAGATGGGCACAGGAGAACTCTATCATTCCCTCTGGACTGAAAAGGCAGGTGGGGGGAGGGGGGTCCAATCCTGCTACAATTCCTGTTGCCCTGTGGTGTACTTCTACACAGCAGAGGTGGGTGCAAAAACACCAGGCTTTGGGTACCCAGAGGTCTGTGAATTCGAATTCACTGGCTCTTCTCAGTTTAGATGGAGGAGTGCCTTCCCTCAGATGAACAGTTAAGTTTCCTCAGAAGAAAAGGAGAAGTTGGGGTTGAGAACCATCAGAAAGGTAATAGAATCTCTAGGGAGAGAAACACTAGACTGGCCATCAAGATGTTCACAGAAGCTGCTTCTGATCAGTTTAAGGACTCCCTGGGGACCCTCACCTTGGCCAAAAGACACAGAGAAGGCACAGGAGGATCAGGCCCCACCCATCTGTCAGAACCTCAATGGCCTCTTCCCGCAGAAAGGGAGAAGGAGACCCCTAGGCAGGAAGAGTGCCCTGCACAGTAGGAGGCTCAGCCTTGGACTTTTCATTTCACCTCCTCAGCCCCGGGGAGCTTAAAAAAATAATAAAAAGGAGTTACTATCCTCCCCTCCACTGCTCTCATTAATTCCTTCCATCTCATCCCCACGGGGGGTATATATCCTGGTCCACTCGCGGAGAGGAGGTTAAGAGACGTGCCAGAGAATTTTCTAGGAAACGAAGGTACCATGGAACCAAACCCAAGATTAAATAGAAAACCCACCTGTGAAGCTGCGGTGATTGTTTCTGCTGAGAAATTACAAACCACGTGGCGGGCTAGGGGTGGGGTAGGGGCTGTGAAGGGAACTGAATAGGATATGAAGGACTCAAGAAAATCAAATCTGAGTCCCCAAACTTAAAGATCCGTCAACTTTTCTAGACGGCGAAGAGCAAGAGGATGAGGCGTCGCTGGAACACCCTCCCCTTCTCGTTTTTAAAGTCCCTGGGGTCGCGGCCGCCTCCGCGAATGCCTGGTCTTTCCAAGAGTTTCGGGACACGAGCAAATCCAACCTCTTCCAACTGAAATAATAAACACAAACTCCTCTGTGCCCTAGGGCCAAAGCATTGTGACTAGACAAGGCATCATTCTTTTTGTTGTTTTTTTAGTAAAGTATTCGCAACATCATCACTTTTATTTTCAAACCTGAAAGCTGGGTTTTTCTTTTCTTTCTTCCTTTCTCTCCCTCTCTCTTTTTCTTCCTCATTTGCTTTCTGCCTTGAGTATTAGTTAAAAAAAAAAAAAAAAAAAAAAAAAGCTAAGTTGCTAGTTCAAGTGTGTTTAACCTGATGGAGCAAACGCCCAGCAAGCAGCGGACTGCGCTCGCCGCCTGCAGTGCGGCTTGCCTGAGTGTGCCGACCTGGGCGGCTTCCCACTTCTAAGTACGTGAACCCCGTCAGTTCCACCTGTCCCAAGTCTCAGCCGTGAGACCCAAGCAGGTGACTTTCTGGTCAACGGCCCCACGGATTCCCAAAATCCTTTGACGGGACATCCAAGCTGTCGCTCGCCCAAGAGACAAGAGGCCTCCAACAAGTTGGCCGAGCTACCCTCGCTGCCCGATTCCCCACCACCCACCTTTTTCTCTTCTCCTGAAATTCGTTTCCTTGAGGGGCATGAGTACCAACGTTTTCTTGCATTTTCTCCAACGGAAACGGGAATCCTGGAAACAGTGCCTCCTTGGAAAGTCGTTGAGTTTACGGACTGTTTGGATTTGCTTGTTTTATTACTGTCATATTTTGTGTCGGAGGTTTTGTTGGTTTTTTTTTTCTTTTTGGAGGTTTTGTTTGGTTTTTTTGTTTTGTTTTTTTTTTTTAAGGAGAAGCAGAGATGAAGAAGAGGGGTCATTGAAGAGGACAAGAGAAGTATACCCTTTCTCCAACCATGTTTCTTTAATAAATCCTAGAAACGGCAAAGAACTGATTTTCAATACATTACATGCAACAGAAACTTGTCCTTTCCTCGAATTATAATTGAACCAGCCCCACTGTATCTTTGGAAGAAAGTTTGAATTCTTTATGGAGGTATTTCTTGGCCTATTGTCTTTGTGCAGTGAACTTTACATCTTGCTATTCAACCTATATTCTCCTGGCTACCAGCAAGATTAATTTAATCATTGTAATGCAATTATTAATACTGTTTACCCAACGCTGGGTTTCAGGTTGGCTGTTAAGAAATTAAACTCTCGCTGGGTGACCAGAGCTAGGCAGGGGTTTCTTCATGTTGAAAGGAAACAGTCCTCTTTATTTAGTCTCAGAGCTCTAGCTTTCGGCCACGGGCTCAATTAGCCAAAATGGAAACAATTTTCATTCATTGCAATAACTCACTGTTCTGGAGATCGCTTTCAAAATATACACTTTATTATTATACGCTGACCTCGGTGGCGTGGAGTGGCAATAAAAGAAAGAGGCAGGGAGATCTATCTAGCCCCCTTGGGCTATAATTATTAGAAATTAATTGGGTTCAGGACCCTGGGTAGTCTAGCTAAATTAATAGCTTGTCTAGTGGTTTAAATCCGAATTTTTAGTCCACGGGAGAAAGAGAGAGTCACAGACATGAAATGCTGACCCAAGGGACGCCCGAGTTTACTTGCAAGACACTCATCTATTAAATAGTGTCTAGAATACATTTGAGTTGGGGAGAAGGGGTCGGAGTAGGAGGGGCGGGGGCCAGAAGAAAGAAAGGAGCGAGATGGGGAAGGCGACTGCGAGTGAGCTAAAAGGTCTCGAGTTGATTTTATTCGATTTTTCTTGTCTGCGTTGTTTTCGGGAGGGGTTGCATTTAGGGGTTAAAATAAAAAATAAAGATCCCGTGTACTCGGAGCTGTCGTGCTGGAGTAAAAGTGAAAAGGGAGCCTTAGGCAAAAGGAAATTACTGCGAGCCCGCGTGACCTTTCAGGGAGGTAATCAATCAAGTGATCAACAGGGATATTTATCATCGCTATATAGGACTACTTCGCCCTGCACGGGCGGGGGTGGGGAGGCGAGAGGAGGGTGGAGACACGCGCGCACGCGCGTGCACACACACACACACACACACACACACACACACACACACAAAAGTTTGGACAAACCCGATAAGCCTCGAGACAGAACACGTAGGCTTTAATAAATGTTAAGACTGTCCGTTTAGTCTGACATTCTTGGAGAAACACACACTCCTACACATACGCAAGGGGAAATGCGCACATCCCCGCAGCAGTGGCCGCGTGAAGGTGTTAACTTTAAACTGTCCACTGCGCTTTGCCCTGAAAGGAAAGCTCGCCGTGAAATGCTTGCTTCAAACACCAGCGAGGAGAGACAGCGGGGCTGAGGCCAAGGAGGAGCAGGGAAAGCGTGACTTCCGCGACCAGTCTTGGAAGGGGCGCCGCCGGCCTCAGGGGGCTCAGGGCAGCGTTGGTGGCCCTCTCTGAGATGCACGGATACCAGGGTCCGAGGCCCCGCGGCAGCCTCCTCTTCCTGCGAAATCCTCGCGCGGCCCCAGCGGCGCGGCTGGAGAGAGGCGCACTCGGAGCCAGCCAGCTCCTGCGAGCACGCGCGGCGAGGGTTGGGAGGCGGTGCGTTTTCTGCCCAGTTACCTTCTGTACCTTGTAAAACTTGCCGTTTTGTAAATTGCGTTTTTCGGCCCCGGATTTCTTAGCAAATCGTTAGGTTTTACAATCCTGCTGCAACCCTCTGGTCGTTCAACAGCCCTCCACCCCCAACTTCAGAAGTGCATATAAGGGAAGGTGGGGCGGGGTGGCTGGCTTTTTTAATAATAATGATAATGGTATTATATAGTCGACTTAAAATCTAGGTCCCCGAGGCCTTCGCCCAGCTCGGGGATTATAATCAGCAGTTCTTTCGAGACAAGGTCGGGCTGATTACTGGCCCTTGAGGCTGGGAACTATTTCCCAACAGGTTTATGAAACACAGGTTGGGGTGATGCGCGCCGCCTCCCAGGTAGCGAGCCGCCACTCCCGCCGTGTGGGAATGTGGGGCCGCGCCAGGGCCGTGCTGGTTGGCACCAGATGCGAAGCTCGCGCTCCCCCGCCGGTCGCTCGGGCTGCCCTCTGCGGGCTCGGAAAGGCCTCCTCCTGCACAGCCTAGTCTGCGGCGCCCCCGCCTGGCTTCCCCGGCCGCTGCAGCTCCGGGGGCGCCCGCCGCCTAGGGCTCCAGCTGTGCACAGTAGCTGCCTGGGCGTGGGGGTGGGAAACAGCTGGAGCGCCCCGGGGAAGCGCCGGTTGGGGTGGAAAGGAACCCAGCTACGAGGATTACGAGGCGATCAACTCCCAGAGTTGCTACTGGTTTAGGATCAGGAGGAGCAGCTTCACGGGGCACAAATCTTTGCCCGTGGGAACAGGAGCTCTGGAGAGAAACCAGACTGCTGGTATGCGATACCGGGGAAAGTTTGGACCTCCTTGAGCCCCTTCTACCGATCAAACAATAACCTAGAAAAGTGCTTCTCAAAGTTAAATGTGCGTATGAATCCCTTGGGGATCTTATTGAAATGCGAATTCAGATTCAGTAAGTCTGGAGTGGAGACCCAAGCAGTCTGCGTTTCTAACGCTCCTGGGCGAAGTGGATGCTTCTCTAAGTGTGGCTCCCGGATCAGCAACATTAAGCATTACCTGGACTTTATTAGAAACACAGCATCTCAGTTCCTAATCCAAACCTACTAAATCAAAAATTGGCTTTATAACAAGAGATTCACTTGAACGTGGGAGTTTGGAAAACGCTGCTCTAGGATGTGCCTAGCCAGGTTTTTTGTTGTTGCTGTTGTTGTTGTTTTCCCTTCTGTCTTAGATCACGACACCTCCATGACTGAACCTCTTTTCAAATCCTGCTGTCTGCTTTGGTCGTGGGAGAGGATGGAGTCGATGAATCTATCCCTTCAAAAGCTGCAACTCCTCTACCCCCTTGGAGAAACTCTTACCCTCTTCATCAATTGACTGCTGGACTCAAGACAAATGCCATCAGAGAGGTTTTCATGGGTTCTGGTCAGCACCCAGAATGACAAATGCTTCCACTTCCTTCTCACCCCCACCCCACTATTTTGCTGACATTTATCTCTCCTCCTTACATTAGAGTTCTTTGTTTCCACGTCTTCCTTCCCCTCTCAGCCATAGGCTTCTTGAAGGAGACCATGCCTTATATTCTCCACGCTTTGGTTTCTCAGTGCAGCAGGGAAATTCCTTCCTCAACGGGATTAACGTCTCAAAATGCTCTGTGAACTATAAAGCTAAAGTAACTATTACCTCTTTTTCGTACCCCTAACCCACCTTCCTATAGGCTAACACACTGTTTTATATCACTAACTACTTAGTATGGTGTTGTCTCTCTGAAAGGTTCTTGAATTCGATCACACACCCAATATACTGAACCTAGAACACAGCCACATTTAAAGCTTTTTTGTATGAACACTTAAGTTCTAGTTTTCTCCTCCATAATATTCTCTAGAGAAGAGGTTCTTAACCTGGGATAGAAAGAATTCAGGAGTCTGGGTGACATCTGATCTTCTAATTTCATTACTCAGAGAGGTGGTTCTGGAGCCTGGAAGCTGTCAGCATTCTAAGTGGTCACTAGCTAAAAGTTGGGATCTTCAAGAATTAAAAGCTAGATTTGTAAATATGATTAAGTGAGCCCTCTTGGGGGACTACAAAGATGGACAAATACCATCAAAGATTCTGGAACTCTTCCGGAAGCCACGGTTGCCAGTGTCAGGAAAAGATAGCAGTATTCAGATTTCAGAGCCATTATACATTAGATAAATTTTGAAATAGCAAGATAAAGTTGAAAGATTTTAAGAGTCAAACCTTTGGAGGTTTAAATCCCAGTTCTACCCAAGCTACCTGGGTGGCTCAGTCAGTTAAGTGTCTGACTCTTGGTTTCATCTCAGACCATGGTCTCATGGTTCATGGGTTCGAGCCCTGCATTGGGCACTGCACTGACAGCTGCACAGCCTGCTTGGGATTTTCTATCTCCCTCTCTCTCTGCCCCTCCGCCTTGTCTCTCTCTCTCTCAAAAATAAATAAATAAGCATTAAAAAAAAATAAATCGCAGGTCTACCTTTTACCAGCTGTGTAATCTTGGGCAAATTGCTGAATGTCTGTAAGTCCCCATTTTCTCCTCTGTATGATGGAAATGACTATGTATATATTACAGGGTTATTGTGAGAATTTTTAAGACAATATATACAAAGTACCTACTATGCAATGTCTGCTGCATAGCAGAAATTTGAAAAATGGAGCTACTTAAACCTCCAAATTCTGTCATTCTATAATTCGCATAATGATAAAGTTTAGTGTGTGTGTGTGTGTGTGTGTGTGTGTGTGTGCGCGCGCGTGCACGCATGCAGTGGTCTTGGACACTGCCTTTTCCATTCCAATCTATAATGACATATTTTTTCTTTGCTCAGTAAATTGTCCCCTCAAATTGCTGAAGCCTGAGGCATTTGGTGTATATAAAACTGGCTGGTGCAACTAAATCTTAACATTGCAGTTTGAATAGGCACCAGTGTGTATGTGTGTGTGTGTGTGTGTGTGTGTGATTGGATTTTAGCTACATATTTTCAAGGATTCTTGTATACTTGTTCCTACCGTCAATATGACAGTATGAACCAGGGTTATACTCAGTTTATCCCATACAAGCAGTGTCCTGATCATCTCTCAGATGAGGCAACAGGGCCTGGGCCACATGATGAGGGCCACTGAGACTCACTGACAGAGACATGGCTCTTCCCCTGGCTGCCTGATTGCAAGCCTTTCTGGCTAATACATACAAAGTCATACTTCAAAGCTCTCTAATGTATCCGTTTTACCATATTCTCTCCCTGGAAGATGGAAGCCACACAGATGATTCAAAGAGACAGTGTTTTTAAATGGGATTAACAAGTGCTTTTTCTTTTTAAAAAATATTTTGTTTATGTGATTTTTTTGTTTGTTTAGTGTTTTTAAATTTTGATTTTCACAAATCTAGTTGCTATGCTTACTATCAATACATAACCTATTGATCGAGTCTAGATCCCGGCCAGGAACTAAAAGATCTGTGAAATTTACAAATGCCCTGCTTTAATATTCTTTACTCAAACAAATGATTGTGGCTGACATAAGAAAATATAGACGTCATCAAAGCAAGTTAATTTGCTTAATATACTTTTAAACATATAGATATAGCAGATTTTCCACATCTTTATAAAGCACTAACTATAGGACCCATGCTGACACAGCTTATAAAGAAGACTGCCTTGTAACAAGATCCTCAGTACTCAGTAACTTAATTCCCTTGACTTGAGTCCAAGCAGACCTGGCTACCCTCAAACTCAGCTATAGAGTGAAGCCCATAGTCATGACAGAGTGTGATACAGGTGTGCCCTGCTTTATGAAAAGCCACATCACAATGTGATTATTCTCTCCATGCTATTTTATTAAATAATGAGGTCCCCTGAGACACTTAAAATATGATTTGACTTACAAAAATTTGATTTATACTCACTTTTCCCAGAAACATACCTATGGAGGTAAAGCCCTATTTTTTTTAATGATGATGCATGTCCCATAATGTTTTATAAGCAGTCCATTTTCAAAGGTTAAGGTAAGGAAGCATACCACAGTTCTGAGACTGAGAAAAAAAACAATTTCTGTATGGAGAGTCAATTGTACCCAGAAGAAACTGTGGGAATTGATCTGTTGAATTATCTACTTTGAGAGCTCATGTAGATGTACTAGAAGTCTGATATATGGTAAGATTTGGACTTCAAATGTTTTTAAAAATACAGTGCTGTTATACTGGGTTTTAATAGAAAAATTTTCAGATAAACTCTATAAACACTCTTAAAAAATACTTTTCAAGGCTGAAGAAAAAGAATTTTCTGTTGCATAGAGAAACTGAATAATTCTAAAATTGGTCTGGGCTTATGATCATTTAGAAATGATAGTATATAGGCAAAAATACTACCATCCAACTCGTGTCCAGGTTTTCACTTAGCTAGTTGGCATTGAACTGAAACTCTGAAATTGTATATATTGTACTCATCAAGACATTTGGCATCCTTTTTTAGAAAAATTTTTTTAATGTTTATTTATTTTTGAGAGACAGAGACTGAGCAGGGGAGGGGTAGAGAGAGAGACACACACACACAGAATCTGAAGCAAGCTCCAGGCTGTGAGCTGTCAGCACAGAGCCTGATGCGGGGCTCGCACCTACAAACCGTGAGATTATGACCTGAGCCAAAGTCAGATATTTAACCGACTGAGCCCCCCAGGGCCCCCAAGACATTTGACATTCTTAAGGGTTCTAGGAGACATTTTAATTTCCGGCTGCAGGGGAAGCACCAATGCAGAGAAGCCAAGATAGTGAATACTATTTTGATACATCTGTTTCTGTTGTGTTAATGGTATGCTGAGCTTTTCACAACTTTTGTGTCCACAATCTCTACAAAATCAGTAATCATAGAGGTTTCTTCAGCACACTAAATGAGCAATCTGTGCACTTGTGCCTCCCAGACAATACAACATATGGTCATGGAGCATGGGCTCCTTAGCTCCAAGAACCTCCTTTTCCAATCCACCCTACATGCCAATGCTTCACTAATCTTCCTAAAGCACAGTTCTGATAATATTTTCCTACTCGGAATCTTCAAGATCCTTTAGTTATTTTCAGGATAAAGTCCCAAATTTTGCCTTTAATTCAGGGGTATTCTACATAGGGGAAATAGCAAGAGAGATGGGAAAGCATGAGGTATGGCCAGAAGTGTTAATCTTAGTCTGCCTGAGTGATGAGATTCAAGAAAACACTTTACCGGAAACAGGTTTGTAAAGATAGGCCAGGCATATTCCACGAAGGACTTTGAATGAAAAACAAAACGTTGGGGCTTTATCTTGAAAATAATCGTGAGTTGGGGTGCCTGGGTGGCTCAGTCGGTTAAGCGTCCGACTTCGGCTCAGGTCATGATCTCACAGTCCGTGGGTTCGAGCCCCGCATCGGGCTCTGTGCTGACAGCTCAGAGCCTGGAGCCCATTTCAGATTCTGTGTCTCCCTCTCTCTCTACCCCTCCCCTGTTCATGCTCTGTCTCTCTCTGTCTCAAAAATAAATAAACGTTAAAAAAAATTAAAAAAAAGAAAATAATCGTGAGATCTTGAAAATACTGAATAAAGGGATGACATTATCAGAACTGTGCCTTAGGAAAATTAAGCAGGCAGTGGTGTGTAGGGTGGATTACACTTCTTCACAGGTTCAGTCGACCCATCTTTTAAGACCCAAGGCAAACATCGTCTCCAGTAAAACTGTTGATATGGTTCTCCCGACTGGAAACAGTCTCTCCTCATCACCAACATCCTACAGCATCTCTTCTTTACATGCTGTTTTTGTGCATATCTCTATGGTGCCTCTTAACAGACTGTAAGTCCCTTGAGGGGTATTTGTATCCAACTCTTCTTGTTCTCCAGTGTTAAAACACATCTTGTTAACAACTAGTGGCCTTTTCTAAACATAAGGATTTTGTTTTTCAACAATTTTAAAAAATGCTTGACAGTTACCTTTTTTGTAACCACCTCTCCTCCAGCCTCTCCAATTGTTCTTTCTCTCTGAGTAGGTATATGTTGGATCTTTTTGTGCTATCTTCCATATTTATTCGCCTCTCTTTCATAAATTCTATCTCTATCTTTCTGTGTTTAATTCTGAATGATTTCCCAGACCTATATTCAAGCTCTCTAATTCTCTCTTTGGCTACATCTAATCAACTAATGCGTCAATTAATTTTTTCCATCTCTATTATGTTTTTTAATTTTTATAATTTATACTGTTTTTTTAGATGTTCCCATTAACTTTTCACACTGCTTTGTTGTCCTCTTATTTTCAATTTCAAGGTTAAGTTTTTATTATTTTTAAATTTTTTTTTAATGTTTATTTATTTCAGAAAAAGAAAGACCAAGTATGAGTGGGAGGGAGGGGGGCAGAGAGAGGGAGAGACAGAATTCGAACCAGGCTCCAGGCTCTGAGCTGTCACTACAGAGCCCAACATAGAGCTCAAACCCACAAACCGTGAAATCATGCTCTGAGCCAAAGTCAGATGCTTAACCGACTGAGCCACTCAGGTGCCCCTCAAGCTTAAGTTTTTAAACACGTTAAGTGGATTTCTTTTATCCAACAATTCTATTATTTGAGGTTGCTAGAGGCCTATTCCTGCTGTTTGTCAAATTCACTGACCATTGCTCAGATGAATTGTTCTCCCATATTTTAGAATTTTGGATTGTTAGCTCACCTTCAGCAAGACTTTACCTGTGGGAATCATGTTTAATATTACTTGAGGACTTATCCTTCCAAAGTGACTTTACATTTGCTTTTATCAGATATCCCAGGAATATCATCAACTTTAAAGATTTTTATCAGCCTGGGGTTTTCCAAAAGATGGAGGATGTATGATTAGAACCACAGACATAAATGATAATAGACCTGTTGGAAAGAATTGTCAGGGGAGACTTTTTTCTTTGTAACCTAGAAACCAGATGAGATAGAAGCTTTCTTGTTATGTCCTTTTCTGGTGAGCTGATGATTTTCTAGACCAGCCTTTCACTGATAGTGTAATCCTTTGAAACCCAAATTCATGCAAGGATATCAGTTCTAACTTCCCAACTAATGTTGGACCAGAACTGTATGTATTGATTCCATGAAGGTTTTGAAACTTAAGCCCTGAGTTCTCAAAGCTATCAGCTTCCCATTCCCCAACTACAGGCTGCCAGGATTTGTATTCCCTTTTGTAGTTAATGCCAAGGACTTCCTTTTCTTTATTTCAGCAACATTTTTTATTATTAAGCAGAATGCTTCAGTGATTTCAGAAGGGAGGGATTGCAGATTATGTAGTCCATAAAATCACCAAGATATCTAGACTTAAAAATACCTGTGGTGGTTTGTTGTCAGGTGAATTTCAGTTTCAATATTTTTTCATGAATTATTTTATTCAAAATAAATGTCCAGGTCCCAAAATGCAGAACCAAATGTCACGTATAAGTAGAATCACAAAAACAGCCTTTTCCCATGGTTCTGATCAGCCTAAAATCACTCATCCCACTTCCCTTATCGGGACATCAAAATCATGTTCAGCCTTCAAATGTCATCTCAGATTCAGCCTTCTCTCTAATGCGTTCCATAATGATAGTGATAATAATTACAAAAAAACTATTTCTCAAATGATTACTTTGTGTTAAGCACTACACTGATATTTTGCAAATGTTTCCTTATTTTTGTAAATAACCCTATGACATTTCAACCTCATTGTACAGGCAAAGGAACTGATGTTTCTAGAGGTTAAGTGACTTATTCAAGGTCACCTAGCTAGTATTGGGTTGAACCATATGAAATAATTGATACTCAATTATTTTTTACTCACAAAAAAGCATTTTTACATAGCTCAATCTAAGAAATGGTGAAGATGGGATTCGAATTCAGGTCTGACTAATTTATAACTTCCTATGCTTCCCCCTGGACAACACAGACTCTTTACTGTATTAATTACCCCTTACTCTAGGCTCTTGCAGTGCTTGTATCCTATGTCTTGGTTCACTTTCTTCACTTGACCTTCAGTTACAACAATGTATGTTCATCTGTCTTCGCCAGTGGATTGTAAATTCCTTGAGGGCTGTGCCTTAGCTCAGTATCCCTAGCACATAAGACAGTACTTACTACATGACAAGTCTTCAATTATTTTATTGTTTAAATAAACTAAACTGAGTTTGTTTATTAGCAAGCATTGGTCAGTATTTATATGCAGTTGATGCGCTTTTAAACTTTTCTCTTTTTCTTGTTTTCTCTTAGCGGAAATTCTTAAATATGGTCCCAAATTTTTTGACACTCGTTCCATCAAGAGGTGGTGTCCATGTCTCCTCTCCATAAATCTATGCAGACTTGTGACTGTTTCAATCAACAGAGGAAAGCAGAAGTGATGTTATGTGACTTCCTAAGGCTAGGCCATAAAAACCCATGTGGGTCCTGCCTATGTGTCTTGGTGTCTTAGAACATTTTCTCTTAGTGCTCCCAATTAGGTGCTCTATTTCAGAACTCGGTGGCCACACTACGAGAAGCCCAATCCCCATGGAGAGACCTCATGTAGGTTCTCTGGCCAACAGTCCCAGCTGTGCCCAGCCTTTGAGTTAACCCTGTTCAGATGCCAGGCAGGTGAATGAAAAAGTCCCCAAGTGATTCCAGCCCCTGGATTCCAGCTGACTGAGTCACCTCCAGGCATTTGAATCCTACCAGCTAAAGTTCCAGGTATTGTGGAGCAGAGATAAGCCATCCTTCTCTGTTCTGTCTGAAGTCCTGACCCACATACTCTGTGAACATAATAAAATGATGATTGCTTTACACCACATTTGGGGTAGTTTGTTGTGCAGCAGTAAACAACTGGAGCTTTGCCTTCATCTGACTTGTCGATGAAGAATACCTCATACCTGGTCGGTTCTGAACCTTCAGAGGTTGAGCCAGTAGTATAAAGGAGCTCCTTTCCCTCAATGATAAGGATCTGGTGGTGGATGGCTGCTCCTATGTCCAGAATCAAAAATGTGCTTCAAGTGGGTTTTGGTTTCTGGACAGCTTTTGAGCATTTGGCTCCAAACCTGTGTGTTGAGTCTGTCTTACTAGCCTTCTTTCTTGAACTGGGCCTGAGCCCAACCTATTTGCCTGAGAGCACTGACCTCCCAACTCATTACTGCCATTCCTCTTTCTTGGGGCTGGACCTGGCCTGTGCCATCCACCATATTAACTCTGGCAAGCTGGCCTAACCCAGCAGCCAAACCACTCACCAGAAGCTGAGCCCTGCTGTTACCTAGAAGCCCTGGTGTCCACTCTACTCTCTTATACAGGACCATTCAAAGACCAGTTCCAGTCCAGGCTGCCAGCCATGCTTCACCTTCATGGACTTGGTAGTTTGGACTCTGGCCCCTCCTGAGAAGGGGATAGCTCTCTCTTCATTTTCAACCATCCTCCCCAATACGTCCCTTGTCCTTACCAGGAGTCCTCAGGGAATTGCATGGCTAGATCTGCCCTGTTCCTTGCAATTAGTCATGCACAGGTCTTCTAACAGCATACTGACAGAGATATGGAGGCAGAATGAGCAGGAGTCACTAGGAGACAACTGGATTTTCAGACAAGCCCAGAGGCAGAGGCATCCAGAATTCCTGGGGCAGCTGTGCTGGAGTTTCTAGCATCCAGTCCCAATCACCATGTTGAGAAGCAGGCAGGGACATCACTGTGTTTTGCTAGGTCAGTCTTGTGCTGTGGGAGGGCATTTCTTCTAGTTATATGAAGGATCCAAGCCTAGTTCTCCTGTCCTATCAAAGATCTGTAAACTTCCTATTAGCTTTTAATAAAACGTTCCAGCTTGTGTGTAAAATTAAGAACACTGAATTTACCATCTTCCAACATCTTGTGATCTTTGAAAGATTCAAAAAATCCCAGAGCTACAGACCATTTATTTAATTTTTGTTTGTAGATCCTGACACAGAGCAGTATTAATATTGAAGATCTACCATGGGCCCACTGCAGTAGTAGGAAATTGACAGGTACTACGCAGTAATGTGGAAAACAATGACCAGCCAATCAAGATATGGCATGTTCAAATAGTATTACTTTCACTAAAAGCTGTAATACTAATATTAATGTTAAGTAATGAAAATATCATTATTGATAATGAAAGACTTTAATGGTTAAAAAACAAATTTATGATTTACTTTAAAAGTTTCATCTTTATCTCCCTTATAACATTTCTATTTTGGGGAATATGTTTCACATGGAATGTATTTTATAGCAATACACCCATCGAATTTATGAATGGGGACTACATGGTAAAAATATTTTTAATGATTAATCTGCATGATCAAAAAATTCAGAAACCACTGCCGTGAATTCAAATTATTTATTCTTTTTTTTCAAAGTATTTTTTCTTAAAGAGACCTTAAAGAACATCTAATCTAGTAGTTTTGAAATTTTTTGATGGCAAAATTCTTTTTTCAAAGAAAGCCCCAATACCTAAAATAAAGAATAGCTTGGTAGGGTTCCCCATCTGCTCCCTCCCCGAGGCCTCAAAGGGGCACTATCTGCAAACCATTGGTATACTAGACCTCTCTCATTAGGAAACTGAGACCCAGAAAGGAAATGACTTGACCAAAACAACTTTTCTATTCAATGACGGAAATGGTGCTCAACCTACATTTCCTGATTCTCTTTTTGTCCAAAGGTCTTTCCACCATATTGCATTATTTCATTGAAATGCTGGTTTTGGAGGAGGCTGGTGATGCTTTCTAATTTGTGTTCCCTTTGCAGTTTTGAGATGTTGAGAGATGTCTGCCAATCTGAGTCTAGGGAATATCTGCGAAGCTGGAGGGAAGTGTTACAGATTCCCCACCCACCACCCAACCCTCAGCACTTCCAAGCAAGGCTGATCACATAAAAAACATTTTTAATGAGTTCACTGTGCATGTTGTTTCTGCTTCCTCTTGCCTGTTGGCTTTAGTCAAAAGAATCTGGATTGGAAGCTCCGCCAAATACTGTCAACAGATCCAATCACAGTCGCGCTGTCATCCGATGGAAATGTAGCTTCACCGGAACTTCTGGGATCTTGTTCACACATGTGTAACCAGCAAAGGAATAAGTTGTAGTAACTACAAACAAATATCTCTGAACTTCACTAAGACTGATGACAATGGTAATAAAAATAGTCTTTTCCATGACGAACACTACCAGTAAGTCAACGGTTAAAAAGGGATAGTTTTAGGAGTAACCAGTGCATTAGCCCTTGTCAATGAGATTCCTTTTGGCAGTAATATATTCTGGGGATTAAGTTAAACCAAATGTTTGTAACAATGGAAATGTAGTCATGTTAACAGTTAGGATTATCGTCCCAGTGAATATTTGCCGTAGTTACATTCAAATTTACCCTTTGGACACTGTTTGATCATTTTCATTTCTTTTTGATAAATTCCATTTTAGATTAAAACCAACAGAAAGCATCCTTTAACATTTTTAAAGCTGTGCAGTTTATTTCCCTTTAAAATGTTTATGCTCCCCCCCCCACCCCCGCCACTCCCCAACCCCCTCCCCCTTCCCGCCCCCACCCCCTGCCCCGAAGAGCTGCTGCTCACCCTGCCCGAACAGTGATGGGAGTGAGCAGTGAAAGCCCTGCTTGAGAAAGCTCTGTAAGTTCTTTGGCCACATTTGACTTTACTTGGTGGTTATAACTTTCAGATCCAGTCATGGCTGAACACTACATGGTATTTTCCCTGATTTTTCTTTGATTTCACATCTGTTTTCTGCCACTTGGATATTTTTGTGGCCATGCAGGTAAGATGCCCTATGTTGATTTTATAACCTGGAAGCTTATCTCTGTGGTTCCTGTGCTTAGCGGGAGCCAGGGCAGAAAAGCTCATCCACGTATGACCTCACATGAAACTAGCCTTCTACCGGCTCCTGAGGTGACCCTGACAATTTCTGGGTACATAATTCAGCAAGACTAGGAACTAGTGTTGTGTATCACAAACATTCTTTGTTATTTATAGAACTTTTTCAGAAACTATTCTGTCATAATATTTTTGTTGATCGATGTAAAGAAAATTCTTGTAATCTCATTAGGCCATATGTGACACCTTGTCGTGTTTTTAATCTATAAAATGAGTGGAAGAGGGTGACAGAGAATTTGCACTTTGGGTTGCTTTGCTATTGTTTTCTTTGCTCACTTTTGACCATACACATACAAGGTAACATTAATTCCTCACACCAAGAGGGGAGCGACCCTATGAATGACTTCGGAGCACCTATGACTCAGATGCGTTGAGAGGGCCCTCACAAAGCCCTGCCACATTGGTGACATAGCCCTTCACTCTCCCGAGCTGCCACATCGCAGCAAGCTTAGAGAGCCCCGTGAAAAATGTTTGTAACAATGGAAGTGTACCCATGTTAACAGGTGGGACTATCATCCCAGTTAATATTTACTGTAGTTACATTCAAATTTACCCTTGTGGACATTGTTTGATCAGGGGAGGAGGAAACTTTTGCTCATTCTCAGGTCTCTGAGGCCACAATCACCAGTTGCTAATGGCTCCACTCCTTCCAGCTAACTACTAGTCCTCAAGGGTGAACTCATTGTCCATCTTCCTGTTACACAGGGTTTTTAACCAAAGTTGCATCTATAATCACTTACAAAGCTTTTTAATTTTTTATCTCATTTTTTGAGAGAGAGAGAGAGAGAGCATGTGCAAGCAGGGGAGGGGGAGAGAGAGGGAGAGAGAGAGAGAGGGAGAGAGAGAAAGAGAGAGAGAGAGAGAGAGAGAGAGAGAGAGAGAGAGAGAATCTTAAGCAGACTCCATGCCCAGCACAAAGCCCAATGTGGGGCTCAATCCCACAACCATGAGATCATGACCTGAGCCAAAATCAAGAATCTAATGCTTAACAGACTGAACCACCCAGGTGCCCCTACAAAGCTTTTTAAAACCACTGATGCTAAGGTTCCAGTCCAAGCTAACTAAATTAGAATCTTTGAAGGTAGGGCATGAACTATGTGTTAATAGCTTTCCAAATGATTTCTACTCAGTTACTCAAGGGCTCTCTCTGCAATAAGTCTTTGACCTTATAGATATCTTTGATCCATTGGCCCAATTGCTTTCTCACCATTCATCACTTCCTCATGTCCTGGAATCCAGATTCCCGTAGCCCATAATTATAATCATGTGCAAATGCTCACCCCCTCCTCACCATTATATTTCCCTGGTGAAGTCCCCTAAGGCCATTAAACTCACTGCCACAAATACTCCATGCCTGAACCAAGTCTCTCGAAGATTCCTAGGGGAAAACATGTAACTGACCATGTTGGTTGTTTTAACTTTAAATCCATGATCACAAACCTCAGTAGGTCACACAGCATAGCTCAAAACCCTATTATGCTTTCAGATTTTCAGTTTACCACACTACCCCCTTTTTGTTAATATGAAATTTATTGTCAAATTGGTTTCCGTACAACACCCAGTGCTCCCACACTACCCCTTTTATTCTCTACCTTAAATCTCTTAAATTCCCTTCCCCTCCCCACCATTCCTGGCTAAAGATGTTGCCTCATAATTCATTGGGGAAATACAGATAGTGGAGGCAATTCCTTATCTTCCTACCTCCAAATCTACAAAACCACTCTCATCTGTACCCACATTCTGCATCTCTCTACTGGCTATAGATAGAGTTCCTGCACGTATCAAAGATCAACCCTCCATTTTTGCTCTTGATCTCTTCTCCTCTCATCTAAGGGACTTACTTCATCGTTCCCTTCATAGGAATGCCAGTTTCCTTCCACGGCTTACAAATATGCTTCAGTATCTTCAATCTTAAAACAAAACTAACCTGCCTTAACTCCACATCACTCTGGCTATCACATCATTTCTCTGCTTCTCTTCGCTTAAAAACTTCTTTAAAAGAATTGTCATTAGTGTCTCTCTTCACTCCCTAATACTCCAGTGGAAGCATTGTTATCAAGGTCAGCCTTGCCTTTCCAAACCACCCTTCTTGGATATCTAGAAGGAACTTCAATATGTCCACACTTTCTCTTTTCTAACTCCACAAAATAATCTGCTCCTTCTCCAGTCTTCCATTCCACTCAATGGCAACATCATCCACTCCGCTCAAGCCTTGATTCTTCTTTCTTTCTCATATCCTATTTTCAATTCATCAAAGTATTTTCCTGGCTGTTTCTCCAAAATGCATCATGAATCCATTGGATCCATGAATCCACATCTCTCCACTTCCTACTACTGGGGTCCGGTTGCCATCAATCTTCACATGGACTCACCCAACATCCTCCTGACAGTCTCCTTTCCCCACTCTCACCCCACAACATCCATTTTCTACACTGCAGCCTATGTGTCTTTGAAAAACATAGATGATATAAGTTCATGTCCAACAAATTCCCATTCCATATAAATATAAACTCTTTTTTAAGGCCCATCTGACCCAGCTTCTGTCTACTCTTCAAACCTCATCTCAGATCGTTCCTCCCACCAACTCCCACTTTTGCTCCAGCACAAGGAACATTTGCTCATTCCTTCACCATTGTGCACTGCAGAAAATCTCCAAGGCTCGACTTCCACTGGTCTGCCTCAAATGCTTGCTTCCCAGATCTTGTATGGTCCAGCTCCTTCTTAGCTCAGAGGTTTCTTTGTTTCCCTGACAATTCATTCTAAAGCAGCCACTGACCAACCATCACTTTTTATTGTGTTACTCAGTTTTCGTTTCTTTGGGGCACTTTTTCAACAAATGAGGTGATTTTGGCTGACATCTCAAGAGTAAATAAAGCTAGTTTTAAAGACATTCTCCAGGGAAGAGTTTAATAAGGAAAAGCCTTTGGGTAAGATGAACTCTGAAGAAATCTAAAAACAATACTTCATCTTTAAGGGCAGTGTGTGGGTTGCACAGGTAAATGTTACTGGCTTTCTTGAAAGTCCTTTGAAGAGGTTTGAAATTTGATGACCATAATCATGCTTTTGGCTCTAGTTCCAACATTTGGGTTCTCTGACCACGTCAGATGACCCAAAGAATTTTAGATCATATATTCTATGTTCCTTTGTCTCAGCAAGAAGCCACTAACTCACTCAGGGGACTTCTTTTCTCTTTTCTTGAAAATGATTAACCTATTAGCATCTATGACTTGGAGTGACTTTAGTGATGATCTAAGTTATCTGGTCCTTGCTTCTCATAGTGTAAAAGCCTGTCCATGGTTAATTTCAGACATAAGTATTTCTCCCCTGAACTTCCTTTCAATGAAAGGACACAACTAATTTTGCCTCTTTCTGAGTGATAACACCACTTGTGCTTTCAGAAGCTAATTGGGGATCCCCATTTTGAATTCTTTGATACCAATGATGAATGAGAAATATACATGAATAATTTTCCTTTAGTGTTAATGGGAGTTAAAAAGCACATGTCATAAGGAATAAAGTTCTCTTCCCAGATATAATAATAGCTGGGCTTTTTCTTTCTTTCTTCAGAAATTCTGGAATCAGTGTTCAGCCAACAGTAATTACTGCTCATTACAATAATCATCACTATCAGCTTGATCGGTCCCCTGGGGCAAGAGTCAGGGCCTAAGGAAATGCATTTTTATCTAGGATGATGAAGAATTTTACCTGAGGCCCAAGGCAGCCTCTCAAGGAGCCAAATTTGATGACTGATACTGGCAGCTGTTAATATATTGAATTCCTAAGTCAGAATTATTGTTTTAAGTGTTTTCTAAGTGAAACCATATTCTAGAGAATCTGAAATTTCAGTCTCATGTTGAAGTCTTTGCAGGTCCCACATATGAAATGGAAACAAGAACAAATGTGGATAAATGGTTCAAAGTTTATTAAACAAGGAAGGTAATATCAACAG